>NC_056734.1:738385924-738560924 GCF_019279795.1 Protopterus annectens | reverse complement strand
CCACCATGTCCCAGGACCCCTACTCCACATTCCTGGAAACACTGGGAAACATAAAGGTCCTACCAGGCACCCTGATATTGGGTGATTTCAATTACCCAAACATTAACTGGGAGAACTACTCAAGTACAAACTCCCTTGCCCAACATTTCCTAGAATTTATAAACTCAAACGCCCTGGATCAACTGGTCAACACCCCCACCAGAGGTGACAACATATTGGACCTGGTCATCACCATCATGGGTGACCGGTGTTCCACACCGGAGGTCAACCCCTCGCTGGTTACATCTGACCATAAACTAATCACTCTGGATATCCACATTCCGCCACGACCCTCTGTCAAAGAAACCACCATGAAAAACTTTTCAAAAGCAAACTTCACATTACTTAAGACCGAGGTGGGAAGTTTCAAAGCCCCCATGCTAAAGGATAACGCTGTCCAAGCTGCAAAATCCTTTACTAATGCACTCTACAGGCACCTACAAGAATGCATGGATCATGCTATCCCAAACAAAACCAAGACTCACTCCTCCAAGAAAAGGAAACCAGTCTGGTGGAACCCTGCCATAAACAAGCTATACAATAGAAGGAGGAAACTAGTTCAGAAAAGTGTAAAATCCCAAGAAGGGAAGACATCCCTGATCAGTATCGGCAAGAAACTACATTCCTTCATAAAATCATCCAAGGCTAGCTTTGAAAGAAAAATTGCCATGGACTCCAAAGATAACAACAAGGCATTCTTTAGCTATGTCAAGAATCTAAGTGGCAATTCTCAGATCTGCTCAGAGTTAGTGTAGAATGGCACAAAATACACTAAACTGACCGATATAGCCAACATCCTGGCAGACAGCTTCAGTGCAAACTTCACCCCCTCTCACCCCCAAAAGGGCCCATAACTATACCAGAAGAATGTAGTGCCCCTGAAATCACAGATACGCAGGTTAAAACAGCCCTCTCCAAAGCCAAAAACACAGCATCAATGGGACCGGACGGTGTCCCAGGCTGCTTCCTACATGAGCTTAAAGATGAACTAACCCCTCACCTAAACACACTGTTTAAATTCAGCCTCTCCACGAGCTACGTGCCCACAGAGTGGCGCACAACAACAGTTATTCTGCTCCACAAAGGTGGAGCCACAATGGACCCTGGGAACTATCGCCCTATAAGCCTGACTAGCTTGGTCTGCAAAGCTATGGAGCGCATCATCATGGATCTCATTAACAGAGACATAGGAAACCTCCAAACACTGGACCCTACCCAGTTCAGCTTTGATAAGGGCAGATCATGCCTCCTAAACCTGGTGGACTTCTTTGAGACAGTTACCAAGGCTATAGATGAGGGAAAGGTGGTCCACACATTCTACCTAGACCTCACAAAGGCCTTTGACACCATTCCCCACTCAGGTATTATAGACAAGCTCATCAGCCTGAACATAAACCCCTACGTCATGAGATGGCTTGCCAACTGGCTCACGGACAGAACCCACATGGTAAGAGTTGTGTGAGCTAGGTCTGACTCTAAACCAGTTACAAGTGGCATTCCCCAGGGCTCAGTCCTAGGACCCCTCTTGTTTGGCATATACTTCTCAGAGTTACAGGCAAGCACAGGAGGACTATGGCTGACCAAGTTCGCAGATGACTGCAAACTAGGGGCTATAATTGACTCTCTGGCTGACACAAACATCCTCCAAAAGGGTCTCACTGAGGCAGATACCTGGTGTCAAAATCATGGCCTCAAGCTAAATGCCAAAAAGTGCATAGTCATCCCCTTTGGAAAAAAACAAAGTACCCACAAAATACCACATAGGTGGTAGCCCCCTAAATACGGAAGACATAATAAGGGAGCTGGGGACCCAAGTAGATAGTAACCTCTCCTTTGATAATCACATTGCCAAAGTGGTTAGAAAATCCTTCTATGTGGCCCACCTAATCACAAAAGGGTTTGCATCCAGATCGAAAGATGTCATTGGGCCCCTCTACTCATCACTCATCAGACCCATCATAGAGTACAATGCCCCATTTGGGATGTACCTTACAAGACACCTGCAACAACTGGAAAGACCACAGAAGTACCTCACCAAGAGGATCACTGGCCTCAAGCAGATGCCCTATGCAGCTCAACTGAAGAAACCCCAGCTGTACTCTGTTGCATACCACCTACTCAGAGGTGATCTCTGCCTGACGTACAAGGCCATGTCCAACCCAGAATTGATGGACATGCTCCACCTAAAGAAAACCATATCCCTTCAAGCCACACGATCCAGGGATCTAAACCTCACCACAACAATAAATAGGATGCGCTGGAGGGATAGATTCCTGTCCCAGAGACTTCCCATGCTCTGGAACAAGATTCCAGTCTACATTGGGCAGAGCTCCTTGCTAACCCTCTTCAAGAGAAACCTTGATGAGTGGATGGGAAACAGAAAGTTTACCCCAGGAATCACTTCAATTACTCTGATGGACAGAGGTACAGGGAACTAATCTAAGGGGGCAGCGAAAGCCAACACATTCCGGCTAGGCTTATAAATGCCTTTGGGCAGATAGCCTAGTACCTACCTATGTACCTATGAACCTAAAATATTCCTCTTTAGGCATGTGAAAAGCTGTCAGTCCTAAAAAATGCCTAGCTGGCAGAAACAAATAGACAGCAGGCAGCTGCCCACAGCTATACATCTAAATGTTATTATAAAACTTTCTATGGCATTTGACCTTGTCAGTAAATTTTTGACAGCTGTAGTGCATCTAAAACAGTTTGCAGTGAAATCTTAATGTTAGTTATATAGGAAGTAGCTTCACTTTGTTACCAGAGCATTTTTTAAAACACCTTTATTGAATTATCACTTGTAACCCAGGCAAACTTACATTTATATAAAAGTAATCAAATTGTTTTAACAACTTCACATTTACAAACATTATACTTCACATATATTGCTATATATATCATATTACCTAAGCAAGGGTGGGAGATTGGCCTAATGGTTAAGGTGTTTACCTTACAGACACAAGGTGCAGGGCTTGATTCTCACATGGGGTAATTGGCTAGACTTAAAATGGCCTGAAAAGGCAAGGTAGCCTAGTACTAACTTATGAACATTACATAAATTATTCAATTCCTGCTTTTTTTTTGTAAAACAAGAAACGTATTTATTAAACTATCTCTTAGTACATAGGCAGTCATACATTTATATAAATGAAAACAAACCACACAAACACAATCCTAGTTGCAAGTGTTTTACATCACAAACCATACTAACACACAACTCAGTTGCAAACATTATACATCTCTTATACTCTGCCTAATCATTTACAAACATTACGTAGCTCATTTAAGTTCTCCCTTCTTTTAAACCTCATTCCTCCCCTGTATGTATTTTTCCCACAGTTCCCATTTTTTTCAGTGTAGTTTGCGCCCACCCTTTTCTAAAGATCTCAATTCCAGTTGTTTTATCTCTGTTACTATTCTCACTACTGAAGTATTTGGTTTAGATTTTGATTTCCATTTTCTAGTAATTGCTTTTTTGCCAGCCACCATAATTAGACACAGCAAGGCCTTACCATGTCTAGGGAATTCCAATCCAGTATCATAGCTCAGAAAAATAATCTCCGTTGTCACACCAATCTGCCCACCCAGCTTCTTTGACAGTGCTTCGTGCAGGGAATCCTTAAATCCACCAGTTAACTGCACTCCCAGGAAATATGTGCTCGATTACCTCTTTCATCCATGCTATACCTCCAACATTTGCTGAATACCTGAAGAAAAATTCTCTGGAGTCTACTTGGGATATAAAAATATGTAAACATTTCCAAGCACAAATCCTGAATCTTCTAGATTTTGTTGCATATTTGGGAGCCATACATCTATCCTCCCATTGTTTCTTTGTGAATTGCTTATCCAGTCTCTCTTCCCAATCCTTCCTAACCTCCTTTGATTGATTCTTATAGTTATCGTGCAATATTTTATATGCTCTACTAATTATTCCTTTTTTAATGGCTTCTTCTGTTCTAGATTCTATTAAAAATTCTGCCAGTGCTGGTCTTTCATTTAGGACCCTATTTCTTTCTCTTTAGCTAAAGTCTGAAATCAGTCCTCAATAGGGAAGGCAATCTCTAACCTGCAGTCCAAATACATTTTTGGCGTCTTCCCATTCTATCAGCTTTCCCTCTCTAGCTATTTGCTCCCAATAACTTGGTTCCTTTACCAGTTTCCTCAAATAAATTCCAGCCCCATCTTGCCTACTGTCTATATCCCTAATTGCAGTCATAGCTATCAGCAGAATCTCCTTTCTTCATTCCCATGTTGACTTAGTTCGTAGGATACTTTCTGCTTCTTTATAGATATAATGTTCTGTATGATTATTGTTATTCTGCTTAAAGGCCTGCATCCAAAATCCCAGTCTCTCATTGTTTTTTGAATGTCTCCCCTGTTTCATCATCATCCATTTCCACTTTGAATTATAGTTTTCTGCTTGTGCTAAGTATAGGAGCCTTAACTTTGTAGCTCTAAAATTCCCCTTCAAATCAGGTAATCTCAGTCTGCCCTACTCTATCATCTTATTCCACTGGACTCTTGCCATATTCCCCTCCCAGATATATTCCTTCAGCTCTTTATTAATTGCTATCCACAGCTTCTCTTCTGGTTGATAAAAATATGCCTGACATGTGTATAAGACTAATAGGACTAAAAACATTTTAACTGCTTGCTTTTTTCTATCCATATTCATATAACCAAGCTTCCATTTTCTTAGTTTTTCTATTATCTTTTGTTTGGTCTCTTCCCACATATCCTTAGCTGCCTCACCAAAATAATTTCTAATGCATGCTTCTCAATACTTACTTTTATTATGTCCCTATACATATGGATATTGCTGAACCAATTCATATGTGGATACATGATTTACGGCTATTGCCTTTGTTTTACATTCATTAATTTTGTATCCCAAAAAGATTTTAAACTGTCTCAAAATGTTCCACAACACTGTAATGGCTCTTTCTGGTTTTGTCACGTATAAAACAATATCATGTGCAAATAGAGCCAGCTTTTCTTGACTACCATACCAATTATATCCTTGAATTTCTGAGTCCCTTGTTTTCTTTGCCAGTGGTTCTAAATATAATGCAAACAACAAAGGGGAAAGAGAGGACACTCCTGCCTGGTTCTTCTGCTCAAACAGACATTATCAGAGAGGACTCCACTCACTTTAATTTTAATCTTTGTTCCAAAATATATGTTGCAGTGATGCAGCGATAGCATTGTTGCCTCACAGCAAGAGGTTCTCTGGTTCAATTCTCGGTTGGAGTGCCTTCTGTGAGGAGTCTGCATGTCCTCCCTGTGTTTGTGTGGTTTCCTCCGGGTGCTCCAGTTTCCTCCCATGTTACAAAGACATACATCTGGAGTGTTTCTCCCAAGGCCACCGATGAAAATTGGCTTCATTCCAAGTCGGACTATCCCAATAAACAAATGTTAAATAAATAAATAAATAAATCCTCCTAGTCAACCTTATAATTTTTTTTTCAGGAAATGCAAATGCTTCAATTGCCATGATCATAAAGTCCCAGCTTACTCTTTCATATTCTTTCTCTTCATCAAGACCCACCAACAGCAATGGTATTTTCTTACATTCTGCTGTCCTCTGGATCATCAGTGTCCTGTTATTGTTGTCAAATGTTTGCCTCCTGTCCACAAAACTACATTGATCCATAACTATCAATTTTGGCATCACTTTTGCCATTCTTTTAGTGATTATAGACATGAACACTTTATAATCATGGTTTATTATTAAAATGTCCGTATATGAAGCTGAATCTGATGGATCTTTACCTTCTTTAGGTATTTGCAACTACCACTGCTTTCTTCCAGGAAGGTGGTACTTCTCGTCCTCCTAAAATACTGTTAAAACCTTCCAGATCTTTAACACTTTTCCCCCCTCCTAGCTTCCAAACTTCCACAGGAATGCCATCTCTTCCTGGGAACTTTCCTGTAGACTGATTATACATCACAATTTTTATTTCATCTGCACCTATCCTAACTATTAGTAATTGAGCTTCATCTACCTCTAACCTTGGCATATTTAATTCTTCCATAGACATTTCCATCAATATATTTTCTTGATTTCCATATTTCTCTGCTTTATACAGACTTTCATAGAATTTCTGAAATATTTCTTATACCTGTACACAATTTCTTGTTACCTTCCTTGTTATAGGCTCCCTAAGCTTGGCAACAGTCCTTTCTACTTTCTGTTGTCTTTTTGCTAAAAGTTTTTGTGCTCTACTGTTATTATCAAAAAACAGTTGCTTAATCATAATCTTTCTAAACTCGTGTATATTATCAAGGTAATCACTCATTTTCTGCTTAGCATTCTGTAGTTGAGCCTCTTTTTGTTCTGTGAGATTCACCCTATTCTGCAATATTTTAACATTTGTCAGTCCCTCTAAATAATTCTTGTTGCTTCTTAACCCTTTCTTTTATTTCCACCTTATTTTTAAACTCCGCCTTAATTTTATCGCACTTCCTAGCTGTATTTTCAGAAATAATTTCTATCTTCTTGAATAGCTTCTGAAATAATCTCCACTACCCATTCCTTAAATTCCTCTCTTTTCAACAATGTGTAACACATTTTTGTTAAATGCCTAGTTCCAGCTTTTGTGTTACATGCGTTTGGCAGGTTGAACTTTTATATAGTTGTTTCTTGTCATATCCATGTGAGCCAGTGTCTCATTTTTATTTCATTAAGCAGTGTTTTATTTTAGTTATTGTTGGTGCATGATCTGAATTTGTTGTTGGGTATTATTAAGACCTTCAATTAAATGCACATGTTCCTGTGAAATGTAAATTATGTCTAGCCTAGTGCAAATTTTTATACCTTGTGGAATAATATGCAAATTCATTCCGAACTCCTATTACTGAATTCACATCTTGCATTCGAAATATTTTCATAAATTTCTTCAAAATCTACCCTCCTTTATTGTACTTTCCCTTCTGGGCCCCCAGACACATCTTCATTGCTGCAAATCAAATTCCAGTCCCCACCTGTAAGTAATATTCTTTGTCGAAAACTGATTATTTCTCCCAGAATATACGTAAGCTCCATTATAGCAGTTTTAGCTGGAATATAAATACTTGCCAGTGTAATCCTCCTTCCTCACCAGTAGCCCCTTAGCAATACAAATATGCCATTATCTTTTTTATCCTCTTCTATCATTATTGGAGCTTCTCTTGAAATTAATAAATACTTCTCTTTTCCTGTGTCCCAGATGATGCACTGAATAACTATTCTGAAAACACAAATTCCCATGTTCAGTTCTTTCCAAGTATGTCTCCTGTAGCATAGGTATTTGCACTCTTCATATTTTAGTATAGTTCACTATTTTTTCTTTTTTGTATTTATCTGTGAGACCATTGAAATTTAAAGACATCACAGAAAGAATATATACATTAAAAAGTTATTATTTCCACCTTTTATGTGTAACACGTTTTTGTTAAATGCCTAGTTCCAGCTTTTGTGCTACACACATACACTGTTTGGCAGGTTGAACTTTTATATAGTTGTTTCTTGTCATATCCACGTGAGCCTATGTCGCATCTTACTTTATTTTGTTGAAAGCCCTCAAAAAAACAATATACTCCTTAAACCTAATTAATTTAATACAAACATACACAACTATGAAAACTATGTACATCTTCAAATATTGAAGTTTTAGCCTCTTAATAGGAACAAATGTCCCAGACAGACAGCCATACTCAGAGACTTGAGTTAACCTAAAAGAAAGGTTATCCATGCTAAGATGCATGGTGCAGCCTGTGCTTCTGCTAAGTGCTAACTGTTTATCTTTATAGCTCTCCCAGCTGGGGAAAAAACCCTGAATGCTTTCAAAGAACTTTATCTCCTAGCCAGTTTCTCTTTTCTTTTTTTCCCCCTACCAATCACTCTCCACCAGACTGTAACCAATTTCTCTTTATCAGATTGTCTCCATGGAAAGATGAAAACCAGACAGTCAATTCATCATTATCGGATTGTCTCCATGGAGACACGAGGGCCAGATACAGAATTGCTACTAAGTATACATTCATTTGATTGAAAAGGGGCTCATAATATTCAGTATTCTTTTTCATTTCCTTTATTTCTCTTAAAACTTGTTACTTAATCAATATAAGGCCCTTAATCCAGTCATTCCTCCATGCAAGAATGAGAAAATGGACATTCATTTTTCTTTTCTCAGGCTCTTTTAACCATGCTTTTTTTTACATTGCAATGCCAACATTTTTTAAAATTGACAAGAAGAAAGAGAGAGAAGGGGGAAATAAAGGGGAAAAAAACAGCATTACATATTTACAGTCCCAGTTTCACTTAGAAATAACTGAGAAAACTTTACTTTATAGCATGCAAATAAAACCATACACCACAAAAATAGTACTATTAAGAAAAATGTTTTCTTTACTTACAGTTAACTTTCTCCCTTCTCTTCCCTTCCCCAAAGCATTTTTCCAAACATTAGCATCTGGAGCATTTCTCCCCTGGCCTCCGCTGAAAATTGGCTTTGTTCCAAGTCGGACTTTCCCGGTTAACCAATGTTAAATAAAAATAAATAAAAATTAATGACATGAAGTACGGCATATACTTTGGAGTCCCTCACAAGTTCAACAGATTCAAAAAAAGTCCAATATTAAGAGTTTCTTGTTCTGTCATATTTTGCAAATGTAATTATTGCATTGCAATCCTACATGAAGTTACTGTTTTTATTACTGTTCATCTCCATCTCTCAGATCCTGTCTCTGCTTCATTTCCTATGTACTCCTGATTTTTAAAGTCAACTCCCATGCTCCCTTCCTTCTCTCTAACATTTTGCTTTGAAACAGTGGAAAAGGTTTTGCAGGTACAGTCTCTCTGTGGTCTTTAGTAGCAGAAGGACAAGAAGCAGAATCTCCTATTTCACAGCTCACTTTTTGTTGGACAAACTTTTGTATTTCCTCCTTAACATGTTCTTCATCAAAAATGATTTTGTCCCTCCAGGGAAAAATACCTTGCAGATAGCTGGGTGCAGCAACTTGAACCTCACACCTACGTCTCTACATTCCCTGAATAGTGGAATGAATTTACTCCTCTTCTGCCTGGTGAACAATGAGTAATCATTCTCCACATACACTCTGCTACTTCCTACTTTTAGTATTTTGTCCTTCTGTCACAGTTTTGTCAGAATCACCTCCTTCTGCTGGTAGGATTGCATGTTTATTATTAAGTCTAGGTTGCTTTCTCATAGCCAGATTTGGAGCATACGCATGATGTGCCCTTTTAGCTAACAATTGCTGCTGTGGAATACCAGTCCAGTTGCTTATTTGTACTTTCATAAAATGAATGCAGTCTGTTCCTTCCAGCTTCTCTGGTATAGCTGAAAATCTCAGGTTTCCCCTATGTGCTCTGTCTTCTAATTCTATTATTTTTTGAAACATCTCTTCCTGAGCAGTTGCGTATTCAGCCATTCTTTTCTTAATTTCAACATCTGATTTTTGCAGCTTTATCACCTCATCTGAATATCTGTTTAAAGCTTCTTCTATTTTTCCAGCCATTTGTTGTTTGTATTGATATACTGTCAGTGTTTTGTTTATTTTAACCAGGCCTGTGTGCAGTTGTCTTGTATCTCCCTGTGGGTTACTAGAAGTCATGTCTGGAGGTTGCATCACTTTTTGCTGACAGCTGCAGAACTTTCCCCAGGTCACTGTTTTTCTCACTTTTTGTAGTGATTTTTTCTATGTGCTCTGTATTTTTTTTTCTTGGCATCCAGTCAGTACTCTTACTAGCCACTTACTGAAATTTACTCATTAACACAAAAGTCTACTGCCCTTCTCTGTTGAGTTTCTGTTTTCACACTTGAGCAAAAGCCAAGCTATTACTCAATGTGCAGCCATCTTGGTAGCCCAGGACTTTTTATCCATTTTAAGCAATCTTCTAGTTTCAGCATGCTCCTTTTAAGTAGCACATTATGTGTTATAAATCAGCTGTATTAGCTGATGGCAAGGCACTTTTCATTTGGTATCATCTCTAAAGACTATTGCTTAGTCATTCATTAGTCTGTCTGTTTGAATCAGATTTTAGTTCATTTTAAGCAACTAAATGTTACCCATAAATACATTTTTTAATACCACAGATGTCAATAAAAATAAACTATATAAAAACTACAGAATGATATTGATTATTATTTATCTTACTTGTACTGTGAGACGAGTAATATTATTCTTTAACTCATGTGCAGTTGAGCAGAAATGACTCTGTGGTGATGAATTTTAACAGACAGTTGTTTCTTTCACATTCTATCAGGGAAATGCTAAACCTCAAGAGGTTATGTTGAAAGATTAATATAATTTGATACTGTGAGAAGAAGAGCAAATGCTTGACTGAACCATATGAAGATCTGTATTCTTTTTAAATGGTAAAGCAGCATAATTGAAGACAATAAGCTTGAACAATCCTGAAATAATGAAACTGTTCTGTTTATGGTTACTTAACTTTCTCAGATTTCTGATTCTCGCACATGTTCTAAATAATATTTTCTAATGGCACAAATGAATTTGTCTCAAGTGTCTTGGATCAGAAACAAGAATATTGGTGCCACCTTTATGCTATTGATTGCATTATATTTTCATGAGGGATGACCATTGCAGTAATTAATTAATTTATCATACAGGTTTAGAACCAACTCAGACTGATGGTTTGTTGAGATAAGTACTTTGCTTATTTGACTGCCAGTTTAGATGAAGCAAAAAAAAAAGTTTTTTCTTAGTGTTGTATTTTACTTAAAACTCAGGAGCTGCTAAGCTAAACTTCACTGTTAAGACTACAGGATGGGGCAGTGGTTAGAATCGGTACCACAATGCACCTTTTGGTTTTCCTTTTCAGCTCCAGGTTGCACAACTGCAGTATTCTTCCCTGAGAAGTGTGCATGTCCTTTCCTTGTACAAGTCAGTTTTTTGCCTAGTGATTTGGTTTCCTCTCACATCCTAACAGATATACTAGAAGTGAGTTGGCAATATTCCAAATTGCCTGTGTGTGTGTGTGTGTGTGTGTGTGTGTGTGTGTGTGTGTGTGTGTGTGTGTGTGTGTGTGTGTGTGTGTGTGTATATGTGTGCGCATGTGAGTATGTGTAATATCTGTTATCAATCAGTTAAGTTACACTGAGTTGGTGCAGTGTTTTAGGGATTACAGGTGACTTTAAAGTAATGTGAGGCCGCAGATGAAAACTGAATAGTTGGAACTGACTGGAATGAGGTGGGGCTAGGTTAGGACAGAATGTCTGTCAGAAGGATGGGGGATCATCTCTAAGGACGAAGCCTCAAGTACTCTGTTTGAAGCCACTAGCCAAACTGTGGCATAACTTTTCCTGGCAATGGCCCTCAGACATTAAAATGACATAATTAAATATGCTGATAACGGCACTGCATACTTGTGTCTCAGTTGACAAGAATTCAATTTTTCCTCTCGCCTCTGTTTTTTTTTCCTGTACAGAAACTTGTATAACTCAATTTTACAAAATAATGTTAACAAAGCATTTTGTTTTGGTATAATGTGTATCTAATATGGCGCATTGGATAAAACATTTTATTTTACAGAACTCCTATAGCTGTATAGCAAAATAAATCTCAAGATCATGCAGAGTAGCAGATGAATAGCACATACAAGTGCAGCAAGATTAGTCTGGCAGTTAATGCAGTGGATGAAGACAATAAGCTGTTAAAGAGCGGCATCCTGTGGTCCAAGGTTTGATTCCCTCAGCCTGCTGAGCAACTCTTGAGCATCATAAACACAAAAGTCTACTTCCCTACAGTGTTGAATTTCTGTTTTCACACTGGAAGAGCAAGAGCCCCAAGCTGTTGCTCAATGTGCAGCCATTTTGGTGGCCCAGGACTTTTTTTCCATTTTAAGCAATCTTCCAGTTTCAGCATGCTCCATTTAAGTAACACATTATGTGTTATAAATTAGCTGTATAAGTTGACGGCAAGGCACTTTTCATTTGGTATCATCTGTAAAGACTATTGCTTAGTCATCCATTAGCCTGTCTGAGTCGGATTTTAGTTCATTTTAAGCAACTAAATGTTACCCATAAATACATTTTGTAATGCAGCAGATGTCAATAAAAATAAACTATATAACAACTACAGAATCATATTATTATTTATCTTACTTGTACTGTGAGACAAGTAATGTTATTCTTTAACTCATATGTGCAATTGGGCAGAAATGACTCTGTGATGATGAATTTTAACAGACAATTGTTTCTTTCACATTCTGTCAGGGAAATGCTAAACTTCAAGAGGTTATATTATGTAGAAAGATTAATGTAATTTGATACTGTGAGAAGAAGAACAAATGCTTGACTGAACCATATGAAGATCTGTATTCTTTTTAAATGGTAAAGCAGCATAATTGAAGACAATACGCTTGAACAATCCTGAAATAATGAAACTGTTCTGTTTGTGGTTACTTAACTTCCTCAGATTTCTGATTCTCACACGTTCTAAATAATATTTTCTAATGGCACAAATGACTTTATCTCTTAAGTGTCTTGGATCAGAAACAAGAATATTGGTGCCACATTTATGCTGTTGATTGCATTATATTTTCGTGCAGGATGACCATTGTAGTAATTAACGCATCATACAGGTTTAGAACCAACTCAGACTGATGGTTTGAGTTAAGTACTTTGCTTATTTGATTGCCGGTTTAGATGAAGCAAAAAAAAATGTTTTTTCTTAGTGCTGTATTTTACTTAAACCTCAGGAACTGCTAAGCTGAACTTCACTGTTAAGACTACTGGATGGGGGCAGTGGTTAGCATCGGTACCACAATGCACCTTTTGGTTTTCCTTTTCAGCTCCAGGTCGCACAACTGCAGTATCCTTCCCTGAGAAGTGTTCAAGTCAGTTTTTTGCCTAGTGATCTGGTTTCCTTTCACATCCCAACAGATATACTAGAAGTGAGTTGGCAATATTCCAAATTGCCTGGTTGTGTGTGTGTGTGTGTGTGTGTGTGTGTGTGTGTGTGTGTGTGTGTGTGTGTGTGTGTGTGTGCATGTGCATGTGCATGTGAGTATATGTACTGTTTGTGTTATCAATCAGTTAAGTTGCACTGAGTTGGTACAGTGTTTTAGGGATGACAGGTGACTTTAAAGTAATGTGGGGCTGCCGATGAAAATTGAATAGGTGGAACCGACTGGAATGAGGTGGGGCTAGGTTAGGACAGAATATCTGTCAGAAGGATGGGGTATCATCTCTAAGGATGAAGCCTCAAGTACTCTCTCTGAAGCCACTAGCCAAACTGTGGCATAATCTTTCCTAGCAAAAGCCCTCGGACATTAAAATGACATAATTAAATATGCTGATAACGGCACTGCATACTTGTCTCAGTTAACAGGAATTCCATTTTTCCTCTCTTCTCTGTTTTTTTTCCTGTACAGAAACTTGTATAACTCAATTTTACAAAATAATGTTAACAAAGCATTTTGTTTTGTCATAACGTGTATCTAATATGGTGTACTGGATAAAACATTTTATTTTACAGAACTCCTATAGCTGTATAGCAAAATAAATCTCAAGATCATGCAGAGTAGCAGATGAATAGCACATACAAGTGCAGCAAGATTAGTCTGGTAGTTAATGCAGTGGATTAAGACAATAAGCTGTTAAAGAGCGGCTTCCTGTGGTCCAAGGTTTGATTCCCCTCAGCCTACTGAGCAACTCTGAGCATCATGTAACTGTACAGTGCTCCTGGGCTGAATTGGAAAAAGGTCCATGTGAATCACTGCTGTATCCCAGTTAACAAATCCAAATAAATGAATAAACTAGAAAACCCCACCAGAATCAAAAACACTAAAACATCATAGTGTATACTATTAAACACAAAAAAAATGCAACTTTACTAATGCTGGATAATCTTAGACTATTCTGATCTTTTAAAATATAGATTTATTTAGCTTAAGATAAACCCTGTAACAAATATAGATTTTTTTATATGATATCATGCAAGTATACACTGGTAGGTGAAAGCACTGCTTTAAGGTGTGTGATATATTAATTTTAAAAACATTTTACTGCATGATACCAAGCCTAACGTACTATTATGTATCATTCTGTGATGTCACCGTCATGGTGTGGTGTACACTGCAACCAAATGTGATATCAGGAATACACCACTGCCACAAATGTGATATCTTAATGACAGGATGCCAACTACTGATGGCAATATGTCTGGCACTGATGAAGTTTGAATCCCACAACTTCCAACCAAGAATAAATTAATAGCAAGAAAATTCACACAAGTTTGATTCAGTAACTCATTCACAAAGCAGAACATGGTCACAAGAACATGAACGGTATATATACTGGTGTCCTTGGTATGTGCTTTCAACATCCACACCCAGACTGGACAACACACTGACCACTTAAGAACTGACTGCTTGGTCAAGTATTCCAAGACCCCTTTATCACCACTCTCTATGTGAACCAATGTCTTTTACTGCCCCTTTATGCATGGCAGCTGCCTTTCACAAAATTATTTTCACACGCACACTGAAGACTGCAGTAAGAACTCACACACATATACACGCACACACTTTTTCCAGGGAAAATTGGCAGAATTCTCCAAATCCCCATAGCCTTCTTCCTTTTACAGTATTACTTCTACCATCCTAGATAAGGGCAGGATGCCCTCTAGTTACCTTATGCTCTTAAATTAAACCAGATACATAATCATACCCAATAATATTTTCTGCTGTTATTACGTGTAAGTGGTTTAATAGGAAAAGTATGCCACACGGACAGTGTAATTGATTAGTATCATCTTGTCACATAAATAACCTTTCATAAATATAATATATAAATAAATGTCAGCCATAAGAGTTTAAAATTTAATAAATAAGCAATACTTAAAGAAAACTGTACAAATACAGATTAAAATGTACTTTGGTTAGCACACACATTAAAATTAAATAAAAGACAATAAAAATAGGACATATACAGAAAAACCTAAACCCCAGATATCCAAGTTCCCTGGCTTGAACAATCTACATAAATACTATCCCTAACTATTATAAGTTATATAGAGTAATTTTTCTCCATCCTCCGGTATTTATGTTTTGGCACCACCATCCTGACACTGGAGGATAGAGAGACAGAGAAATGATTAAAGCAACAAGAAAAGGAGGGTAGTATTGCTGGAACTGAATTGATCCTCAAATCCTGATGAGTGTCTTCATGTAGTGGACCCTGGTTTTACAAAATCTCACCAAGATGACACTGATATATAGACTATGTTATATATCATGGGTAGAGGTAGGTTACAAAAATAAAGCAGCTGGGTGCACAACTCCCAGGATAAAAAAAATGCTCAATCTTGGTGTGTGCAGTGGTGCTAGGACAGGAAAAAATGGCAGTGTAGAATCCTCATTGCATGGAAACATTCCTACAATGGGATTAGGCTGGGCTCAGTGGGGGGTGGGGTGGTGGTGGTGGTCCCCTGTTGTAGAAGGAAATAGTAGTCCACAAAAAACTGACATGCCAAAAAAGAGCCATAAAGATGACAGAGTGGACTACTGAAGACAAGGAAGAAATTATGTATTGTTACTATTATGCAAGAAGCCCAGGATTTCCAAACAGAAGAGCTACAAAATAATTAAGAGAGACATTAGAGGAAAGAAAAATACATGCAGAAGAAAAAACGCCAAAAGCTTCAAATGCAAATTTGCATTCATTAATACAAGAGAACCATGAAAACCATTACATAGACTAAGAAAGTTTAGGCTGCCTGGAAAAGAAGCGACAGGTGAAATGAGAAAATATAAAGAACAAAACCCATAGATTTCTGAAAGTTATAAAAAAGAAACATGGAAAAGGGAAAGAAAGAGATCTGATATGCCACAATATTTATGCAAAGGAGAAAGCCAAACTAATCAATACAAAAAAAAAGCAGCTCCAAAGATATTTGAAGAGAAATACAGCTAATGACACCTACATGTGGAAAATTTCTCATAAAAAATAAGAAAACAAAGGGGGAACATAGAACCGAGGATTAGTAAGGAAGAAGTTAAACAGAAATACCTGTGACGTGAAGGATTTAGTGCGGAAAATCCACCACAGGTAATGTCACAGCATGATGGAACATTCTTCTTCTTTCTGCTTTTCCCTGTTAGGGGTCACCACAGTGGATCACCTGTCCGCTCATGATTGGCAGTGGAGTTTTACGGTGTTGAGTTGCCAGCCCAGCGCCCAACCTTCCACAGAAGGCACACACATGCACTCAGCCCTAGGGCCAATTTAGAGTGTCCAATCCACCTACAATATGTCTTTGGGATGTGGGAGGAAACTGGAGCACCGAATGGAAACCCATGCGACCACAGGGAGGACATGCAGACTCCACACAGAAGGCACCCCAGCCGAGGATCGAACTGGAGAACCTCTTGCTGTGAGGCAAGTCCTCAAATTAATGAGAAACAGGTGGAGCATGAGACATCTAAACAAATATGGACATGGAAAAGAAAAAAGAGATTTGATATGGTGTAATATTAATGGAAAGGGAAACAAAGAAGTAATCAATACAAAAAAGCAGCACCAAAGATATTTGAAGAGAAATACAGGCAAAGGCACCCAGCAATGAGAAATTTCACAATAGAAAAATATCAGAAAACAAAGGGGGAAGTAGAAAATAGGATTAGTAATGGAGAAGTTAAAGAAATGGAAACTGAATTGATGGATTACCTGTGAAATGAAGGATTTGTGTAGAAAATCCAACACAAGTAATGTCACAGCATGATGGAATGATAAGTCCCCAAACTAAGGAGTAATAAGTGGAATGGGAGGTATCTGAACACTTGCCACATGATGATGCCCTGGAGTCTTCAGTAGGAAATCTGTACTGAGGTTCAGTTGAAGTTGCACACCAATGGAAGGAGCAGGAAACCTTATCAACTCAGAAAAAGGCAATGTTGTGGAGTGATGGACTAGTGAGGTCCCATATGATGATGCAGGATGTAGCTAAAAAGGAAATGTACAATGCCCATAGGAAACAAGAGAGCAAAGCATGCACTCTCAATTTTAGAAGAAAATAATCTATGGTAAGAGTTGCTTGATTTAACAAAGATGGATAGACATATTAAGATCTATGAAAGAAACAGATTACAGAAAGGAAATAAGACCCAAAATGTTGGAAGTCTGATAAATAGATGAACACAGTAAGCAAGCAAGACTGTTACTAGAAATTCATGTGATATAACAGAAGTAAATAAGATATATTATTGTACAGCTAAATTAATAACAGATAAAGTCTTGCCACAAAAACAGAGCAGTAAGGGAAAGGAATGGAAGAAATGCAATGCCATTGTGGAAGCACTGAATGTAGGAAATTATAAAGCAACAAAGACAATAAATTAGATTCTTAGGAGAATATAGAAGAGGGAACACATCAATAAAAATGCTTAGAAAAATAGACATAGTAAAATTAATGCACAATATCGGAGCAGACCGGCTCTGTCATAGACTATTGCAAATAATAAACTAAAGATGTCAGCAGCGGCAGAAAAACCTAGAATATATGCAGATGAACATAAAGGAAAAGTGCAAATACTGTCCCCAAAAATGTATATAGAGAACTGGGAAAGAAAGCAAGAGGAATAGGAACACCACTAAAAAAGAAGAAATAGACACATTGTGGAGAACTACTTATGAAGACCCTGTGGAACATAACAAAGACGCTTAATGGATAGAAACGTGAAATAAAACAGTAAGGAGTTCAAATGTACAGGATATGAAATAGGATGAAGTAACAACCAGAGAAATTGAAACAAAATTAAGCAAAGCTCCTAACTGGAAAACCCCAGGCCCATATTCAGTGGAAGACTTTGTGGCTAAAAGTATTAACATCTTTACATATACATTTAGCCCAAGGGTAAGAAAACCACTTGCAAATTATTATCCCAGGGAAAAAATTCACATGGGGATATTCCAGGGTGATTCTTCATCACTGCCATTGTTTTGTCTTGTCCTTAACCCACTAAGCTGTTTACTTAACAGATTAGGTCATGGTTACAATTTGGCTCCCAGAAACAACCTTGCTTAAAAAGTTTCATCTCCTTTTTGTAAAATTGAGTTTTACAAGTTTCTGTACAGGAAAAAAAAAACAGAGAAGAGAGGAAAAATGGAATTCCTGTTAACTGAGACACAAGTATGCAGTGCTGTTATCAGCATATTTAATTATGTCATTTTAATGTCTGAGGGCTTTTGCTAGGAAAGATTATGCCACAGTTTGGCTAGTGGCTTCAGAGAGAGTACTTGAGGCTTCATCCTTAGAGATGATACCCCATCCTTCTGACAGATATTCTGTCCTAACCTAGCCCCACCTCATTCCAGTCGGTTCCACCTATTCAATTTTCATCTGCAGCCCCACATTACTTTAAAGTCACCTGTCATCCCTAAAACACTGTACCAACTCAGTGCAACTTAACTGATTGATAACACAAATAGTACACATACTCACATGCGCGCACACACACACACACACACACACACACACACACACACACACACACCAACAGGCAATTTGGAATATTGCCAACTCACTTCTAGTATATCTGTTGGGATGTGAAAGGAAACCAGATCACTAGGCAAAAAACTGACTTGAACACTTCTCAGGGAAGGATACTGCAGTTGTGCGACCTGGAGCTGAAAAGGAAAACCAAAAGATGCATTGTGGTACCGATGCTAACCACTGCCCCCATCAAGTAGCCTTAACAGTAAAGTTCAGCTTAGCAGTTCCTGAGGTTTAAGTAAAATACAGCACTAAGAAAAAACATTTTTTTTTTTGCTTCATCTAAACCGGCAATCAAATAAGCAAAGTACTTAACTTAAAGGACTTAAAACTGTATAGTTCACCAGATGAGGAGTTGAAAGCACAACTCCAAGAGGTTAAAACTTTCTCAGATGATACAAGAATGTCATTTGGTTCTGATAAATGTGCAAAATGAATTTTTAAAGCAGGAAATTTGGAGTACCAAGAAAGTTATCAGTCTGGGACAGGAATGTAATGTAAAGGAACTTGAGCAGATGGAAGTGTAAATATTTGGGAACTGATGGATTGGCAGTAAAATGTAAATAAACCTCAGTAAGGAACACTTCAGAAGACTAAGACTAATATCGATAACAGGCTTGACATCTAGGAATAAAGTCCAAGCTATTAACCAATTTGCTCTTCCTGTTCTAACTTACAGATTTGGTGTAACTGACAGGCCCTAAAAGTTGTTGGATCAGTTGGACGGGAAAACCAGAAAAATGCTTCACACTTACCAAATGATATACAAAAATCTGTGTATACCAAGATTAGATATTCCTTGCTTTGAAGGCGGTAAAGTCCTCCTCGACGTTGATTACGTGTATAGGTCTGTAGTTGTGGGACTGCATATATATCTGCTGACCTCCTCAGATTCAAGCACACTGAAAGTTAAAAAAAAACATGAGGAGAGGAAGTCATAGATGACTACCCTGCTTAGTTTAGCAGAAGCATTTTGGTATAATGTGGGAATGAAAACCAAACCAGAAGCAGACTAAAATCAGACAGAAACTGAATGTGTCAAAAAACAAAAGAAAGAATATAAGGAGAAGGAAAGAAATGTGAGAAAGTCATGAATATAGTAACAAATATAGAGCTCTCCTGGAACAACCTCTTGTTGATCAGGATTTGATGCAGGAATAGTTAAGGAGAAATGAGTTGAAACAAACAGATGAAAGGTCAATAAATTCAGCCCAGGACAGTGGGCTTACATACACACTGGTTTACAAAGGCCATTGAACATGTAGGAGAAAGACAAATGTAGGTTCTGTTAAAAAAAAAAAGAAGTATAAACTATGAGACTGATGAAAAAGAGAGAATCGGGGAAGAGCATAGAGGAGGTAGAGAGACTGATAGGTTATATCAGAGTAAATGTTAGGTGTAAGTGTAAGATGTGGGGAAGTAAGAAAAGTAGGCATGAGGAACTGTTGGCAGAGAGGTCTTAGACTGACATTAAAATGTATTTGAAGGACAAGTTCTTGGGAAGTGAAAGGAAAGGAGGAATTGGAGAGTGATAAGTAGAAACAGGTTTGGATGAGAAGCTAATCTGTCTTCATTGGGTCAGTAGGCAGCATACATACCTCAGAATGTATTTGCTCAAGAATTCTTAACAGCGCCAAAAATAATAGGGACAAAGCCACAATATTCAGGGAGAATTTTAAAATCTTACTCTGATTCACTTAAAAAGTTAATAGAACTACATATTTTGCATCAGTATGTATATTCTGAAGAGTAAGTAGGAAACTCCGTTGTCTGGCGTTATTGACTGACCAAAGTCCTCAGTGATTTACCAGAAAATTAGGCATTTTCTAATGGACAGAGCAAAAATATGAGACAAAATCAGGTAGAACTGAGAGGTGAGGGCTGCAAAGGTGTTACGACCATGGAAGAGCTGGCAGTTTTATGGCAAATGATCTTAATCAGAAAAAAAAAAGATGTAGAACAGTTACTGTTAGTGTGGAAGTGGGGTGAAATGAACTTGGGTATTGCTGAGACCAACTAAGCCTTCAAGGAATTGTTCTGTAAGGTTGGGGCTAGTTTGAGGAGTATTTGAGCAAGCTTGGTGGGGAAAGAATAGCACATTCATGAGGGATGAATGGGGCAGCCAGCTAAGGAAGGTAGTGAAAGAAGCATTTAAACCCTGATGAAAGTGCAGAAGTTACAAAGAGCTGTGAAAAATCTGCTGGGAAAGAAGTTACCTTGGATGGATGGGTTGCTGGGAAAATATATAAGTTGCTGTTTAATGTGGTCCTCCATAATCTCTTTAGGGTTTGTGAACACAATATAAATAGTTTACCTTCTACAAGCTTGATAGCCATTATCCCATGTTGCACTTTACTGGTATCGCCCTTTTTAATTTCTCCAAATCTTTTGGGTTTCTAATACTATGATGGGACTGGACCCCATTTCTAAGTCAAAATACGATTAAAGTTCATGAAATTAGTATTGTTTCACTCTTTGATGTCAGCCAAAAGTGCTCTTTGCATCACCCGCAATGTGCCTAGTAATGACTCCTTCTGCAGTTCGTATGGAGTTACATGTATTGGTTTGTTTGTCTTTCGGCTTTTCCTGGTTAGGGGTCGCCACAGCGGAACTCCGGTCCGCTAATGATTGGGAGTGGATTTTTACGTACCGGGTTACCAGCCCTGACGCACAACCTTCAATGAAGGCACGCCCCATTCACGTATGCCTCCACACACAAGACGCTCTAGCTGAGAATCGAACGGGACAACGTCTTGCTATGAGGCGACAACACTACCTAAATAGGAATGACTCTTTTTTTTTTTTTTTTTTTTTTATAAGACCTATTGCTCCTACTACTATTGGAACTATCTGGGTATCCTTCTTCCACTTTGCTCTTGTTTCTGCTTGCAAATCCTGATATTTTATAACTTTGTATCTTCTGAACGCAGGACACTGTAGTCAGTGGATATCAGGATGCGTATTAAAGAAACCGCACATTGTTTTACAGTCACTGGATATTTATGTAAGAATCAGTGGATAATGCATACATCATGCCTAATACTGTCCTTCCATCCAGCCACAACCCCTTTTCGTTAATGGTAATTTTAATGTTAGTTATTTATTTGGTTATTGCCCCCTCCCCATTATTTTATATCACACATGTTTTCAACAAGCAAGGGGTCAGTCAAAGCCCAGAATACAATGTATGGAAAACCACTGGGGAGAGGGATAGTTGTCAAAGCCTTTCTGAAAATTTTCATTTACTAAGACTATAGACCTTCTCAGCTTGGAATACCTGAACCTTTTCTTGTTGGAAAAGGTGACTGGTCAGATGACTACAGAATGAAGCATTATAGTTTCCAAATGGACAGGTTAGAAAGGTATATAAGGGAACAGTGACCTTCCTTGTGTGGCATGTTGTGCTTCTGAGTATCTCATGTTCTGATCTGTGGGCTTCATAAATGGCTGTAGCAACATATTGATTGAAGTTGACAACATCCATCACTGTATCCAGGTCATTAATAGACTAATCCATTTTTGGTGCCTGACTCTCCATATGCACATAAGCTTTGAGTGTTGTTTATTCCATTCTGTAGGGAAGAAGCACCTGCTTGAGAAAGACTGATACTAATTAGTTTGCAGTCATGAACAAACATGGTAGGCCATATATTATTTTTACACTGAGTATATGATAAGGACATGCCTAAGAACAGTGGGCCAAGAATTAAATCCTGTGGTAACTCACTGACAACTCATGTAGATTAGACAGTTTCCTACCTACTCTAACCTGGTCTGCTCTTTATGATAGCCAGTTCTCACTCCAGTGCATTATGCATGTATTGTGTCTGATCTCTGTGTTTGCTTAGCAAATCTTGCATCTGTTGACACCAGTGTCTCTCTGTGGTTGCTTATGATCCCTGAATGTGGAAAAATATCAGAAGCTTATGCAAGATTTCTATGTTATTTACACTGTGTTAACTGGGTTAGTCCCACCAGGCCAGTGCCCTATCTTCAGGGGAGACTTATGGTGGTATTTACACATTCCTACTGAATAGGAGAAATTTGTCAAAAACACAAGGGAAATTCTCCTACTCTTTCATCATGCCATGGAATCTTTTATATCAAGCCGAGCTGACAACTCAGGCAAATAGGGCCTTATTTTAATATCTCATCTGAAGAACTGAACACTTAGGAGTGCAGCACACAACTTTATGCTGCAATGCAGTATCAGTATCAGAAAAATTAACAATATCTAGGAAAGGTAACTGATTCATTATGACACAAAATTCTCAGGGTTGTTCTCTAGGACAATTGAGCTTGCATTTTTTATTCTTTGTTCATGATCTAGAGCTGAGAACGGAGTTGGTGCTGAATTTGCTGGTTAAGATACTGATGCAGGTTCAAAAAGGCAGTCATTCCAGGGTACCACACTCTTGGTTTTTACCTGTACTTTCTCTAGTATAATTAGAGAAATTGCTTGTTCCTCTAAGTTTTGACTGCTAGGTTGAGTTTCTAGGAGGTCCTGTTAAATGGATTTGGTAAATTGTTTCTTTACTACAGTCAGTCTGGATTTTCAATGTGAGTAAAGTTTGTAAGCAGCATATTTTTTTAATTTCTATTATATAATTTAATTAACCTAGAATTCCATCAAATGGTTTCTATTTGGGTCTTTCCTCTATACTTGAATCTTATGGGAATCTGAATAGAAATACAGTTATCTAGCATGGAATAAAGAGTATTGAGACTTTCAGTTTTAGACATATTATGGTCATTGAGGACCAAATCTTTATTTACAGTGACAAGGATGCCATTAATCTTAGGGGGGGTCATTGCTGCTGGAAAAACCCTGCTGTTAATTGCATTTGTAAATGTATTTTTGTAGAATATGATGGTATCATAGATTTAACAAGGGATGGGCAACAGTGAGGATGAAGGAGAGGGTGTTTACTTTTTGTATCTTTTTATTCCCTGCTGCCTGCTACCTGTCAGTCCTTGCAGAATTAGTTCATTTATTCCCCCGTGGAGTGAGAGCCAGTTCGGACAGGCCATCATCATCCAGGCAGTAATCAATAAGTTTTATATTTTTTTAGTCTTGCCCATACTCCTTGGGAGCTGATACACACAGTGGTAGATGAAAGGACCAGCACTGCCTTCCCACATGGGACTGGGCATTCTTGCATATGCTGTATGAAAGCCATTCATGAAATGTGGTTTTGCAGTGCCATGTGCACTCTCCAACTCATCTGCCATATATCATCTATATTTCTGTCCAGTAGGTGCCAGTATTGCAGTGAGTTGGACTGTCATCCACCTCCCAGGGTGGGCAGGTTTTTGTCACCTGTTGACTGCCATCCTCCCAGACATGGTTCTTAGGAAGTTACTAGGCTATTGGCCCTGTAGCCCTTATAAGCCTAGCCAAGAGTTTAGCTCATGTTTAGACAAGTCAGCACCCAAAGACCCCACCCAGCAAGGACACAGGTGGAATCCCAGGGGGTGTATTTTCAGTTTCCCATTCAGTTATCCAGGTTGAGCTTGAAAAGGGATAATGAGGTACTCTACTTGACTTGGAGACGGAATCTATTCCACAGATGGGGGAGTCTCTGGGACACAAATCTGTCCTGTCAGCAACTCCTGTTGATGTCACAGGTCAGTTTGAGGTCGAGCATGTGGGTTACTTGAGTGGAGCTTGACTTGCGGATATGCAGCAGTCCCATCAAGATGGGGTCTGAGATTACTTTGTATGCCAGGCAGAGGTCACCTCTGAGGAGTCTGTATGAAACTGAGTAGAGGGCGAGGGCTTTTAGCCTATCTGAGTAGGGTAGATGTTTGAGACCCTGGATTCTTCTGGTGAGGAACCTCTGTGGTCTGTCCAGCTGCTACATGTGCTTTGCGATGTACATGCCGAAGGGGCCATTGTGCTCAATAATTGACCTTATAAGGGAAGAATACAGGGATGTTATGACCTCCTTGTCCCTGGATGAGATACCCTTCCTTATGAGGTGGCCCATGTAAAAAGCTTTCTGTACAATGGAAGCAATACAGTGGTCAAGAGTCAGGTGGCTATCAACCTGGGTGCCCAAATCCCTCACGACTGATTGTGTGCTTAGGACGTTGTTATTAATGTGATAATATGTAGGGATGTCATTCTCCCCAAAGGGGATGATGATGCATTTTTGCCATTCAGCTTGAGGCCATGTTTCTGGCACCAGTCATTTGTTTGGGTGAGACCCTCTTGGAGGGCGTCCACATCACTTGGGGAATTGATGACCTCACCCATTTTGCAGTCATCTGCAAACTTGGTCAGCCATAGCCCACTGGTTTTGGCCTGCACCTCAGAGCAATATATCCTGAATAACAGAGGCCCCAAGACCGATCCCTGGGGCAAGTAGCCTATTGCAGGTCTACTGCTTGAGGTGGCTTCCCTCATTTTGATTAGGTGGGTTCTATCAGTGAGCCATTTTGCTACCCATCTGGTAACATATAGATTGATGCCTAGTTGAGAGAGTTTACCCATTATGCCCGAGTGGGGTATAGTGTTGAAGGCTTTGGTGGGCACTGTCTTCCCCTCATCCATGGCTTTGGTGACTGTCTCAAAGAAGTTAACCAGATTTAACAGACATGACCTCCCCTTGACAAAGCCAAACTGTGTGGGGTCCAGTGCCTGAGCCACTAATCTATAATGAGTCATCTGGGTCATAATCAGGGTTTCATACCTGTACACCACAAGAGCTGGGCCAGCTGACCGCAGTGCTGGCTATTATAACATCAGGAATATTATTGTCTGTAGTGGGATTTTTAACACATTTCTGAAGGCGGTTACTATTAATAAAATCAGGAGTACTTTGTGTACACCTATTGTCGGTGCTGAACAATCTCCCATAATAATAGCATTGTCCTCGACCCTTTAAGTCTATTTATTTATTAAGAATTTGTATTGATTGGGAGTGGCTCAAGACAGGATACTGTAAAAAAAAAAAAAAAAAAATAGCAAGTGGAAATTGGTTCCATTTATATTAACTAAGATACTTATTATTTCTTCAGGTAAGTTGATGACTAAACCTGTCTTGTAGAGAGTTGTTTATGACGATGGAAGCACTTCCCTCTGCTTTTGTGTGTCTGATACAGTGATGAGCATTGAGCGATACTGGGTGAATCCCTAAGCCAGTTTTCCATGGCACTGTAGGTCTCTCTAACTTACAGGACCGGGAAAGTATCTACCTTACACACTGTTTTTGTTAACTGATTAGAGTCAGCTTTACCTCAGTGTTTCATTTAGGCTTCAGAAATAAATGTCTAACTATTTAACTTTGCTTAAAGCAGGCACTATGGGATACTTTGACAGGGTATGGGAAAGGCTGGATTGAGGCAAGAGCTTGCAAGCTTGCAGGCTTATTGCCAAACTTATGTGATGGGATTTCTGCTTGTGGAGATTTTCAGTATATTGTTCTGATCCTACAAGACCTGCAGCCTTAGATTGGGAAGCTGCTCAGTGAGGAACAGATTGACTCTAGAAATGGTGTGATGTATTTGATAATGCAGCAGTCCTTTTAAAGGGCAAAAGTAATTAGGAGTTATGGCCACAGCCAGGGGCAGTTGCAGTCAGTATGCATTTGGAGACTACTGTTGACCTGATTCAAGGTTCAAAGAAAGTTTAATGTCATTTAGGAAACACAAGTGCTACCTGAACAAAATTTTGAGTGTCAGCTCTTTTACAGGAGAAAACAAACACAAAAGGATGGACATGATCGATATTAAAGAATAAACAACTATAGAACAAAAATAAATATCTAGGTAGCTGATGCACTTGCTTGTACACTATTTATATACACTGGACAACACTGACTACTAGATGATTAACACATGATAAGAAAAGTACACTGCACACTGAGGTGAGATTGGGTGATATTGCACATAAGGAAGTGACTGGAATTGCACTTGAATGAGGATATATTAATTTTAGTATGCAATAAATAAATAGAATTACTGTATGGAAAAAAAAGAATGAGAGTGAAACAGTCTATTATAGTTTTGATACATCCCGATTTACTTTTGCATTAATGAGTCTTATTGCAGTTGGATAAAAGCTGTTCATGAATCTGGAGGTCCTGCAGCGGATAGTCCGTAACCTTCTACCAGAATCAAGTTTAGTGAACCAACTATATGCTGAATGAGAAGTATCACCTGGGACAGTGTGATAGAAAGTTTGGAAACTAAATGGCTGGGGAGATCCAAGGTATTTACAAGGAGCTGAAGGAGAGATACCTGCTTTGGAATATCTGTTGTGTTTTGTCCTACAGCCCCTGAATATTATTGCTGTTATCCACTTATCCTGTAGGATGAACAACCATGCTTGGTGCTATAATTAGTTGGCATTTATGAATCGTTAGTCTGTTTTCCTATTATGGGCAGTAAGATTTAAAAACTATGTAAATGTGGACACACAATTCCACCTCAAGGCAAATGTTTGCTCACTACTGCTTGTGATATATGTACATCCCTTACTCCTCAAACTATTAGGAAGAGTTCAGAAAGGAACACAACATTGAGACCGTGATGGTTTCTGATTTTGAGCATCACCTCCAGGTCAGCCTCATGAACCACCGAGGTTGTCTCCATGTTTACCAATTATGTTGCTGCTAAACATAAGAATAAAGAGAAGGAGAAAAATGAGAAAAGTACAAAACTGATACAGTTAGAGGTTCTTTCGGTGTCTAGTTGTTAAATGTTTCTTTGTGTTCTCCTACTGGTGTGCCTAAAACTCTTGTGAAAGTTTTGTATGAGCAGACTCCTTTGAAGTTAGTCTGAATTGATAGTGCAACTTCTCTATTGAAGTCAGAAGTGAGAAAAATATTGGGATCATGATCAGCTAGGTCTTTTAGGTCTTATTTTGTACCTCCTGTTGAATTTGTTTATGAAAAAGTGATGAAGCCTTTATAACGGTTCAGGAAAGAAAGCAGGTATCTTACTTTTCTTCATCTGGTATGAGAGTGGAATGAAGTATTTCTTCTTTGTCAGCCAGAGCATTGTATTTCTCCTTGCTGTTCCCAATGTAGCTGGGTTCAAGCCAGTACATGCCAATGTCTACATTGACGGAGGTGGTGTTGGCTGTGTTCCTGATACTGGGACAGCATTCATTGGAGTTGACTCTTCCATGTTAGCTACATTGAAACTGATTCTCTCAGTGTTTGGAGTCCCTTCTGGTTTGGGACTTCAGGATGGACAGTCTTGGCTGGACTCATTAGTGATTTTCTCTTGATGCTGTTGTTAGCAGGTTTGGTTTTCCAGCCTTTAGGATCAAGGTTTCTCTCATTTTCAGATTTGGGGTTAACAGATATGTTAGTGTGTATTACTTTGGATTGATATCAACTTGTTTAGCCCTGGCCTTGTCAGGCTTCAGCCTTGAGCAACTAGTGTCAGTGTCCTTGATGTGGAGTGTGGCATCAGTATCAGTATAAACATAAGTGAATCAGACAGTTTTGCATTTGCTGTTGATGTCTTTTCATTTGATGAATCTGGCCTCAAAAGGACATTTCTTTGCATCCCTGTTCAGATACCAAGGATGAAGAGGGCACTGATTCCCCACTGTGTACCGGTGGTACGTTTGGGAAAGTACTTGAGATGATGAGTCATAGAGGGGATGGCCCACAGACCCCATGACTTCCCTGCAAAGCATCCTGCAAGAGGCCTTCTTTATCCCCTGAGTTACTTCCTGGATAGTACCTTCTATAAGGTTGAACATTTGAATATTAATACGTATTAGGTAAAAGCCTAGTAATGTGGCACCTGCGCTGAGGAGACCAAACATGATCTTCTGAGCTCCTAAAGATTAGACTTGCTGGGATTCCTTTGTTGCTGAAGCGACAGCCCTTAAAAAGGCATGGACACTACAGTGTTCTGCTGTCTATCCCTCCCAGTAATGAAACAAAAGCTGTGGAGAGGTTTGGGAAGCAGGTTTATGATTCTTCCACTTTTTTTGTTTCGGGGGGGGGGGTAAATTATCTTTCTTACATGCTAAGGTGAGATCTGGATGAGTTTCCAGATGGATAGCTTAAGATTAAACTGCAGTTTCAGACAGCAGTTATGGTACCTATCACTAATCTTACCATCAATATAGACAAAAAATGAGATGCTCCAACTGACTATGTTAATTATATGCTTGAGATGCTAAATGATACAGACACCTATGCCATTATTAATAAAGTGAAGTTAACGAAAATAATAGAAAGCATTAATGATGCACTTTATGACATGCTAATGTGCCAGCAGATTTCGAAGGAACTTCATGACTTTCTTTCAATAGAATATCCACAAATACCTATCATTAAAGGTCTTCCAAAAATGCACAAAGGTATGTCTCCCCCTCCCATGCGACCTATAGTCTCTGGGGAAAAGTGGGTGACTGAAAACATTTCAGTTTTTTTGGAAGACATGTTGAGACCAGTTGTTAATAACATCCGCAGTATCCTTAAGGACACATATCAACTGCTTGATTATTTAGATTCTCTAGATACACCTGTAGTGAAAGGTCACCATCTATTAATCACCATGGATGTACAAAGCTTATTTACTTGTATTCCTAATGATAAAGGTATAGAAGCAATAAGGGAATTGATCTCAACACATCCATCATTTGATCACAATAAACAGATCTTAATATGTCAACTTTTAGACATTGTCCTTTGTAACAATGTATTCTCCTATGGCGAGCGTTTATACATACAAAGAGCAGGGGTAGCAATGGGTACCCCTTGCGCCAATACGTACGCCAATTTGGTTGTACACAAATGGGAGAAAGAGTTCGTATTTATACATCAGTCCTTCACTAAAGTTATAGTTTACAAGCGATTTGTAGATGACATCTTAGTGGTTTGGGATGGAACTGCGGATGAATTCAGTCGATTTATGCACCAGCTAGCAATCACCACTAGTTTTTTGAAATTTACCATAGAAACATCATATGAATCAGTGGATTTTTTGGATGTAACTTTGTTTATTGAAAAAGGCAGACTTATATCAAAGTTACATAGGAAAACAAGTTGGAAAAATACAATATTGCGGTTCGATAGCATGCACCCACGTCACATTTTTAATGGCATTGTGAAAAGTCAGTTTAATAGATTATCTAAACTTTGTAAAAATAATGTTGATCTAGTGACAGAAGCAAATAAAATGGAAGATATATTTTTAAAAAGAGGCTATAATAAAGCAAATGTGAAAGAAATCAGAATACAAATGTTAGAAGATATGAATACCATTGATCATTTTGATACACATAAGCCAACCAATAACATATTTACTACTGGTGGTTTTAACAATAAAAATGGAGGAGAAAAAGTCAGGTTTATAACTACATATTCTAATGATATTTACAACATAAAGAAAATTATTATTGACAATTGGCATGTATTAACAATTGATGAGCAGACTCAAAAAATAGTAGGAAAATTTCCTTCATTTACTTTTAGAAATAATAAAAATTTGAAACGGCTCCTATGTGCCAACTCAGGGGTAGCTAATGTTGACATCGATAGAGTACTTAATACAAGAAAGATAGGCACATTCCCATGCCATCATTGTAATTATTGTAAATATATTTCTAAGAATCAAGTTTTTGAACATCCTATAATTGATGGTTTTTCCTTCACTCCGAGGCTTCAAGCCTCATGTGATACTACAGGCTTGATTTATTTAGCCACCTGTATATCATGCTCTAGTTTTTACATTGGGATGACCAAGAGAAAATTATAAAATAGGATATACAACCACTTGTATGACATTAAGCGTGGAAACGAGTTAAATGCCTTAGCCAGGCATACTAAACTTTGCCCTGGCCATTCCTTTGTATTTAGAGTACTGCAAATTATTAAACAAAATCCAAGAGGAGGAGACTACATGTTATTACTTGAACAAAAAGAGTTACATTGGATATTTAAGCTTAGGGGACATGTTCCACCAGGTTTGAATACTTATATAACACTCAGATCTCATCTTAAATCACGGAGATGAATCCAACACATTTAGTTTCCTATTAAATATGATGATACAGATAGCTGTTTAACTAATACTTTTTATAATGTATTATATATTTGTCTCTGCCTAGTTCACATTTATATTGGTCATTGTTTCAGTAGTTAATATATAGCATACTATTACATTATTCATAACATCAATGTTTAATTAAAGTCTAGATAAAGTTAAATTTATTTCATATACTAGGATTTCAGGTATTAAATGTTTTAAAAGCTATATTATATATGAATTGTCCATCAATTTAGATAAAAAATTTTTACATTAAGTTTTTACAAAAAATGTTTACATTATACATTTTTTACAATTTATTTAACATATATATTTGATGAAATATATCTACTTATTCACTTATCTAGTAGTGAATGTTTTTATGACACTGTTACTTGAAGGAATCTAAAGCTACTAATTATATCAGTTAATTGATTTATTATCTAATTAATTTACTGCTTGTGATGCTTTTGATGATGGTGCTATTTTGTATAAAAGGAAGCAATGGCAATGTTTTAACATATGGTCTGAGGAAGCGTATCTTTTTGATACGCGAAAGCGCTTACCTAATAAAGCTGATTTTTATATTTTACTAAGCCTTTCGTGGTGAGTCCGAGGTTTTCTTTTTCTTCAACTAATCTTACCATGTGACCTGATCACAACTCAACAGATGGTGCAATTGAAGCAGCAGGTACATTAAGGCTCTTCATGATCATGCCCAGCTACATCTGATAGACTTTACCAAAGGAGCCAAAACAGCCTGCAGCAGTGCCCACATTGATGGATTTGCTGTTATTATGGAAAACATGGAGGAAGAAGGCAAGACCATCTTTGCTGTTGGTGTCAGGTTTCAGACTCCCTAAATTACCTTTTCTTGCAAGTAACAGCTCCTGTAAAAGCTGTAGTTCCAATGTGCCAAAAGCAGCGGAACAGGCAAAAGTCTGGAAGGAGTCTTCCTGGAGATGAGGACAGACCTGTTCACCTTCAGACATTTCAGGAATTCCTGACTCAGGAAGCTATAGCCATGCGCACCAACAGCATGGTGCTGGCCTACTTTTGTATAGAGCCAGTGAGAGAAATGGCTGTGTCAGCAACTTGTAAGCCACATTTCTGGAGAAGTCAGTTTTCAAACAGGCTCAGTCACTGCTTACTGATGGCTCACAAGTGGTCCTTCAGCCTAACAATTATGTGTAAACTCTTTCTTCACTGGGAGAGCAGCTTTGCTGTGACCTATTCGTATCCCCAATCAGTGTGAAGTGCAGCAACTTATTTTCCATGATGCCTTATTTGCAGGACTGTCCTACAGATGCTGTCATCCAGAAATGGCCCTTAGAGCTCCTTTAGGTTTGTCCTCATTATTCTGTATTCCAAATTTCATGCACAAAGTCGGGCAGAACAAGTCCAGAGTAATTATAATAGCTCCATTTTGACCTCTGCTCAAGTCTCATCTTTTGGAGAAGCCTGTGTGCAGATGCCTTTCATATCTATTCTGACTCATCCTTTTAGCAAGCCTTATCTAGATATCCACTCCCTTCGACTAAAACCACATATCTTCTCTAGTTCTTTGATGGCCAGGAACTTCTCTTAATCTACTATGCCAGTTCAGATGCTTATTTCTGCCCAGAAGCCTAATACTAGAACATGTACAAGAGTAAGTGGACATGTTTATTTACCTGGGCTACTTTGAGAGGTTTGGATCCCTTCACATTTCCAGTCCATGCACTGCTGTACTATCTCTCCCAATTTTTTAATGGATCTTAGTTATTTATATACAAGGGTACACCTTCCTGCCATTCTGATTTTCTTAAAAATGCTAACTCACTGTCAGTTCAAGTTTTGAAAGTGTGAAAGACCTTTTTGAGAGTCAGCTTCCTAATTATAATTGCGGTCAGGTAACTGAAGAGCTGATTTTTTTATCTTAGGAAGTAATCTTTCCAGTGGCTGCTATATCAGCTGGGAAGAGTTTCTGATTTGCAAGCATTGTGTAAATCTTCCTGTAGTTGATTTACCATAAGAATAGTGTACTCTTGCTAAATCTTCAAGTATGCCTAAAATATCTTCTGAAACCAACTCTTATCTATCATTTTGCTTGCATTCTCACTTAATTATGCTAATAGAGATGATCATCTGCTACATAGTATGGGTGTCCAAAGACAACTTTGAAAGCTAGTAAAGCACCTAGTGACACTCAGACAACAACATATCTTTCAACTTCTTTGCTTAAGCATTCTAGATTTTAGAACCCAATGTCTTGTTACAAAAGGACACAGACAAATGTGTGTTTTTGATCTGGTTATGACTGAAATCTAGAAAGAAAGGTCTGTCATATAGTGTTCATGAGGATAGAGCTGTTTGACCATCACTAACATTATGATAAGTGAGAAATTAACTGTGTTTCTTTAAATTTATTGGTCATATGAGTGCTGATGAATTCTAGAGCCATTTAAACCGAAAATGCCCACTGTTCTAAAGTACTGAGTTCCATATCAATAGCTATAATGGATCTTTTTAAATAAATTTAATTTCTGTCTGAACAGATTGAACTTAATTTTCAGTGTGCCTAACGCACACAATTTATTCCGCTTAACCACTGCTTCCTTCTTAGAACCTCTTAAACTACTTGTATTGGAAAGCCCTCATCTCTTGGCATTCTGATTAGTTCTTGATATCATGTTGTTTGAATTTCTCTCCTTCCTTATCCAAGCAGTTAATAACATTTATAGAGGTGCAGCCAGTGAAACGTTTGTGGCAGATTGTTTTGCTGCCCACATGATATCCACTGCATCCCTTCAACATGTTTTCTCTGTTAAGGTATAATTGTTTTTGCCCTGCTTATCTTCCTTTCCCTCTTGATGTCTCTCCTGCCCTTTGTTTCCCCTTGGAGAGACCATGGCTCATTCTTTTCTTGGGAGTGGGCAGGTGGTGAGAGGATTTATTATTATGCTTCATCCCCACTGCACATGCCTGATAACCTTCTCAGGGATGGTCATGCAGTGGGCATTAGCAAAGGCATGTCAGTGACTTCCATGAGTGAAGTAACTCCTCAAGGATGTCCTGCTGTCCCCCTCTTGAAGCCTGTACTCCATTGTGGTCTCCAGTGTTTATAGAGGATTCTAACATGGGACCATGCCCCACCCCTACTTGAAGCCAAACCATCAATGCTGCATCACTTCTGTCTTCAACATGCCAGCTCCAACAAGCACCCGAGATGTTAACCGAATTGGGTCACCTGGGGCTTGATCGGAGCTTTATCACACTGTACCATCAAAGCCGGCTATGATTAAATAGAGAAGTATCCTGCATGATGCTGCAAAAGCAGTTTTTATAACACATGAAAACATAAATAACAGTACTGTGCAATGTCGAAGCAGCACAGATTTACTGCATAGAACAGTGATGGCAAACCTATGACACAACAGCGTTCACCAACACCTGAGTTACCAAAGAAACTGCTTTTGAATTTGTTGCTTGTGTGAAGTGCATTGAATTATTTTGTGCCAGGAGCCAGTTCCACAACACTGCTGCAGAGGTAAGGAAGTTATTAACCTCAAAGACTATTTTGGTATACTTTCTCGATAGCGTCTGCAAAGGGCAGTGCTGACATTGTTTTCTCTTTGTGGTTACACTTCTGCTAAGGGCAAGTAATCTACATTTCTAGGAGTTTGCTGTTTTACATTCCTCTCAACTGTCCCTCTTAATCCCTCCTAAAACTGGCAACTTTTTACATTTACTAATGACAACAGATTCATATACTTAGTTATTTTACTTCAGAAAATGTATATTAAGATTAGTTTTTTTTTCTGTCAGTGTCTCAAATTAATAGTACTAGTAGTTTATAACTGTCCATGTCTCTTATTTCTAGATTTGTCCCTGATTCTGCTGAGATTTATTCCTGATGTATTGAGAACCATGCTGTTTTATTTATTTTAATTTATTTAATTTTTTTTTTGTGTGTGTGTGTGTGTGTGTGTGTGTGTGTGTGTGTGTGTGTGTGTGTGTGTGTGTGTGTGTGTGTGTGTGTGTGGGGGTGACATGCAAGCAGAGTCAAGTTATGCATTTTCTGAATTTTTGTCACGCCAAACCCAAAAGGTTCGCAATCACTGGTGTAGAGTCTAACAGAATTTGCAATTGTGCATAAAATGCTGCCCATTCTCGGATAATAATTTGAAAAGAAACGTAAAGCTGTTATTTTTATAGTATATTATATTATCTGATTTCTTTTTGCTCACTTGTATTGTCTAATCTTCTTGCCGCGCATTACTGTTTGGAGCTGACTTTGTACTTCATTATATGATTGAAGTAGTCTATCCACACTTAGAAAGACAGTGAAGAAAGCAAGAGATTTATTAGGTAATTCAGAAGAGACTGTATTAATAGATGGGAGGAAGCGAAGTCATCCAGGGTATTTTCTGCCTTTACAGTTATGCTTTGCTTTACTTTGGATCTGAGAATTAACTACTCCATATATAGTTTTTCTGCTACTAAGATTAGTTTGCGTGGGGGGTTATCAAAAGTGCTGACAAGCTGTTATATTCATTTTATTTTTGGCTTTTGCTGCAGGCTGCAGAACTTTTTTTATTCAGCAGGCAATATTTCTTGTGAACTTAAGAAAGATCTTATGGAAGAAATATTTGCTTTTTCATCTTATTATATGCTGCCCTACCTATGATTGCACTTCTTAGGACACTAAATTAGCAGAAGCTTATTGCTATATTGTCTATAAGGTAGTACAGAGTGAGCGTTAACTTATAAGAAATGTTACCCTTTAGTACTTCTGAAGCATGATTATTGCTTAAGTATAAAATCTCATTACAATAGTGTAAAATCAGAACAAATGCAGCCTACAGCTTACACAAAACTGTCTTCACTATGTCAGCTCCAGCAACAATAACTGAACTTAGCTTGCCTGGGTCGTAGTTGGGGCTTTATCACTCTGCACTATAAAAGCTAGATATGACAAAAATCTTTGCACTCCACTTGGAGTGGTTCAGACAAAGTTAAGGGCCATGTTTGTGCATTCTGAAGCTTCACTTGCACTGTTTATTTGGTTCTTGTGAAGAAATTTACTTGCAAAACTTAGTTTAGTGAGGTCTGCACATGGGTATACTAGAAAATATTGAATAACATTTCATCCACAGTGAGATGGTGAGAATTTGTCAAACACATAGGGCCCAATTGCAAAAGACTTGCTGTCAGTGCATATGACCACTTGCACTGAGACCAGGTCTTTTGAAATTTGGCCCCTGGTGTAAGTCTGTTTCAGAATCATTGCAAAGCACCGAAAGCAACTCTTTTGGAAATTGGCTCACAGTAATTTGAGTATGCTTGGTTTAATACTAAAAATGGTTATACCAATGCTAACAGATGGTAAAGCCCCATGAATCCTCCATGTTTGGGCGTTTTCACTACAGTCGTCCATGTTCCATGTTACAAGTGCAAGACCTGATATTGTGAACCATGGACATTTTGAAAATAAATTGTGATCCACACAGAAAGACAGCTAATTCTGAAATTTGCTGCTATAACTGCTGAACTTTTTTTTTAATACATGTTTGGAGGTCTGTGCCCTAATACATCAACCACTTACTTATACTAGCATTAAGATTACTGTACCTTGAAATACAGGCGATACTTAGAAATACAACAGCTTTGAACTTGATATATATTCCCCTCAGTCACACTTGTATCTCTGATGGTCTGAGTATTGTGAATTTGGTCTTCAGCGGCCTTCAAGCTTCAAACACTCTAGGATACATAGGTTCATAAGGTTCATAGGTTCATAGGTTCATATTAGGCTATCTGCCCTAGGGCATTTATAAGCCTAGCCAGAGTGTGTTTGGCTTTCGCCACCCATTTTAAATTAATTTTGCTATGCCCTTTTTTGAGGTTAGTATACTGTGCCTCTGTCTAACAGTGACACAGAAGTGATATCCGGGGTAAACCTATGATCTCCCATCCACTCATCAAGATTCCTCTTGAAGAGAGTCAATGAGGGACTCTGCCTAACCTGGACTGGGATTTTATTCCAGAGTGAAGGGAGCCTCTGGGTTATGAATCTGTCCCTCCAGCATGTCCTATTTATTTCAGTGCTGAGGTTCAAGTCTCTCGAGCGCGTAGTTCGATGGGATTTGGATTTTCTGAGGTGCAGCATGTCCATTAATTCCGGGTTGGACATGGCTTTATACGTCAGGCACAGATCGCCTCTGAGCAGGCAGTATGCCACTGAGTAGAGCTGGAGTTTCTTTAACCGGGCAGCATATTTCATCTGTTTGAGCCCTTTGATCCTCTTGGTGAGGTACTTTTGGGGTCTTTCCAGTTGCTGAGGTGTCTGGTAAGGTACATCCCAAAAGGGGCATTGTACTCAATTATGGGCCTGATGAGGGATGAGTAAAGAGACTCGATGACCTCCCCTGATCTAGATGTGAATTCCTTCATGATTAGGTGGGCTATATAAAATGTTTTTCTAACCACTTTGGCCACGCGGTTGTCAAATGAGAGATTACTATCGACTTGGGTCCCCAGGTCCCTAATTACTTCTTCTGTACTTAATGGATTACCACCTATGTGGTAATTTGTGGGCACTTTGTTTTTGCCAAAGGGGATGACTATATACACTTTTTGGCATTTAGCTTGAGGCCATGGCTCTGGCACCAGTTGTCTGTTTCTATGAGGCCCTTTTGGAGGATGCTTGTGTCGGCTGGAGAGTCTATTATGGCGCCCAGTTTGCAGTCATCTGCGAACTTGGTCAGCCACAGTCCTTCCGTGTTGGCCTGTACCTCCGAGAAATATATACCGAACAAGAGAGGTCCCAAGACTGAGCCTTGTGGGACGCCACTTGTAACTGGTTTGGTGTCTGACAGGGCTCCAGCAATTCTAACCATGTGGGTTCTGTCCTTGAGCCAGTTTGCAACCCATCTAGTGACATAGGGGTTTATATTTAAGCTGGTGAGCTTATCTATAATGCCCGAATGGGATATTGTATCGAAGGCTTTTGCGAGGTCCAGGTAGACTGTGTGGACCACCTTCCCCTCGTCAATGGCCTTGGTGACTGTTTCAAAGAAATCGACAAGGTTTAAGAGGCAGGATCTGCCCTTAACAAAGCCGAACTGGGTAGGATCCAGTGTCTGTAGGTCCCCAATATCTTTATTTATGAGGTCCATGATGATCCTTACCCTAGCTTTGCAGACCAAGCTAGTCAGGCTTATGGGGCGATAGTTTCCAGGATCCGTTGAGGCACCACCTTTGTGGAGAGGGACCACTGTTGCTGTATGCCACTCTTTGGGTACATATCCTGTAGTAAGGCTGAGATTGAACAGTAGTTTTATGTTTGGGTTTAGCTCTTCTTGGAGTTCATGTAGGACACAGCCCGGGACACCGTCTGGTCCCATTGATGCTGTGTTTTTTGCTTTGGAGAGGGCGGCTCTTACCTGAGCATCTGAGATGTCAGGGGGGCAGCACTCTGCTGGGATAGATATTTGCCCTTTTGGTGGGGAGGGGGGGGAGTTTGCGCTGAACCTGTCAGCTAGGATGTTGGCAATGTCCGTGGTGTTTGGTGTATTTTTTGTTATTTTGGACTAATTCTGAGCATCTCAGGGAATTCCCACCCAGGTTCCTAACATAACTAAAGAAAGCCTTATGATTATCCTTAGTGTCCTGTGCAATTTTTCTCTCGAAGCTGGCCTTAGACGATTTTATGAGTGCCCGTAGTTTTTTGCTAATACTGATCAGAGATGCCTTCCCTTTTTGGGATTTTGCTCTATCATGTAGTAGCTTCCTCCTTCTATTGTATAGTTTGTTTATGGCTGGGGTCCACCAGACAGGACGTCTGCCTTTGGAGGATTGGGTCTTGGTTTTATTTGGGATTGCATGATCCATGCATTCCTGAAGGTGTTCATAGAATGCGTTTATAAAGGATTCTGCGATCTGGGCTGTATTTTCCACAGGCCCGGGGGCTTTGAAGGATTCCACCTCGGTTTTGAGGAGTGTGAAATTTGCTTTAGAGAAGTTTTTCACTGTGGTTTTCTGGGCAGGGGGTGGGGTCGGGATGTGAATATCCAGTGAGATTAGTTTATGGTCTGATCTTACCAGTGAGGGATACACTTCTGGTCTGGAGCATAAAGTCCCCATATTGGTGATGATCAGGTCCAGTATGTTTTCCCCACTTGTGGGAGTGGTAACAAGTTGTTCCATAGCATTTGAGTTTATAAATTCAAGGAACCTTTGGGCTAGGGTGTTGGGGCTAGAGTAATGCTCCCAGTCTATGTTTGGGTAGTTGAAGTCGCCCAATATAATGGTGTTTGGAGAGACCTTCATATTTTCCAGTGTTCTCAGGAAGGCCGAGTGGGGTTACTGGGTTTGGGAGGGTGGTCTGTAGGAGGCTATAAACTGGAAGGCAGTTTTACCCACTGTTAGTTGCACATGGATAGTCTCTGATGCTTCGTGCTGTGCCACCAACCTGGAGGTGTGGGTATCTTTGACGAATATTGATACTCCCCCTCCTTTTGTGGTTTGGTCCAAGTTTTGGGGTCGAAAAGCATGGTATGAGGTATAACCTGGTAGTGCTGGGGTGCTCTCGGGAGCCTTGAACTAGGTTTCTGTTACTGCACAGATATCGATGTTCTCCATGCTAAGGAGAGTTTCGAGTGCATGCATCTTGAGGTTTAGACTTCTGGCGTTGAGTAGCATTACTCTTAGTTTCTTATCCCTTGTGATACCTATGGAGGTGGGTTTGTCTTTTGAGCCTTGCCTAAAAAAGGCACTATGGGGGTAGCAAGAGCCTTTGCCAATATCCGAAAGCCCAGGGGTGACAGGTGCAAGCCGTCCCTAGCGAAGCATCGTGGCTTGTCGAGCATGTCATCCCAGGCTGACAGGCATTGGATCCCCTTTGAATGACACCAATACTTAAGCCAGTTGTTGAAATTGATCATCTTGTCTTCATATTGTGGCATCATTCTTGGTGAGGGTAAGATGCTACTCAAGATCAGGGTCATACCGGCCTGGGCTACATGCTCAGAGAGTTCCTCTATGTCTCTCTTCATGTAGTCCAGGGAGGTACGTCTCAGGTCATTCACATCAGCATGGACAATGACTGAGTCATATTTGTACTTGCCTTGGAGTGACCTGAGTGCTTGTGTTATGTGGCGGATCCTAGCGCCCGACAGGCAGCTCACCGTGACCTTCTCCTTGTTCATCCTGGTGAGCGGGACATCAGTGTGCCTGACTATAGAGTCACCTGTTACAAGTGTATCAGGTGTGTTGTTTAGCCTTAAGGGCTGTGACTGTTCGGCACACTGGCTTTGTGAGCTATGTGTTGCACGTGTTTTGTTTTGGGGTAGCGGTTGCTTGGGTGTCTGCTTTGGAGGTCTCTGCTGCTTAGGCAGATTTTTATTTAGAGCCTCCGAGTATGTTTTTGTGTGTTTATGTGTTTGGTTTGCTGTCCTGGTAGGTCTATGTGAGACTGGAATTGTAGTGAGTGTGGTTTCCTTCTCCTCCTGACTGGTTATGCCAGTACTGAGTTGAGAGAGCTTAGCCTCTAGTTTGGCTATATGGTTGCATCTCTCACATGTGTTGGAATTTGTTGGGAGGAGGAGAGGGTTGTCTGTGTACATGAGGCAGTTGTAACATTGTTGTATTGCCTTGGAAATATTAAACCTAGTCTAGGGTATTTGTGAATCATTCTTTGCACACATGTAACTAGTTGTTTTAACATTCTTGGTTTCAAAATTGCAACTTTAGAAATGTTGTATGTCCAAAACTTTACATGTTCAGCATTTTGTGTCAATGGAAACACAGACTGATGAACTCTGTTTCAGTGATGTAAGATGTGCACATCGTTGAACATTTTTTTTTACTCCTGTATAACATGTTGTGGAGACTAAATGCCCGAGTACATAGGAAGATGAAGGACTGTTTGCATGTATATACTGAGTTGGTAGAGATGGGGTGGGGGCAAAAAAATTACAATGCCTCTTCTGGCTGTGTGTAATAGATTCTTTATCCACAGACCCCTCTGAATTTGAAGAACCACTGTAAAAGTAGTGTGTTGAGAAGCAGATGTGGTAAGGACTGACTGTGTGTGTAAATGTCCAGACATACCTCTCAACCTCTTGTCGCTAGCATTTTGGACAAGGCCAAAAATAATGGTGGGACAAAGGCCCCAAGTCAGGGACAGAGTTGCTCTTATAAACTTAGAACATTGAAATAATAACAGGTTTTGCATTAGCAGGCTTTTTTTGAGGGATATGAAGTCTGAAAGTGAAATGTTTGTCTTTATATATTCATTGCATTCCTCAATGATTTGCCAGAAAGCCACAAATTTCCAAGGGACTGCCCAAAAATATGAGGCAAAAATCTGGACATTCTGGAAAATTCTGCACAGTTGAGAGGTATGTGTCCATCTACTTCTGCTAGTGTGGAGGTACAAGCAGCTGTATCAAAACAAGATATGCCACATTTTATAGCACTTATGCTAGTGTCTGTTATGCTATTTAAGGACAGTTGCCAGGTTCGTATTTCATTCAAGATTTGTAAGAAAGTAGATGTTCTTTGTGTTTCACTGTTGCAGTCATCACCTGTGGGTTATCCCTGCTGTGGTAGCCCTTGGCCGGCATGAATACCAGAGTCAATGTTTTTCTGTATTGGCTGCTGTCGCTTGCTGCCTAACGTCAGGTTGTCAGTGCTTTAAAGGAAGGCAGGCGACGCCATTACATCAGTCTTTCTTGCCATGGAGCCCATAGCAGATGCAGTTCACAAGTGTGTTGGTCGGTCGCTACCAGAGTTTGAATTACGGCTGAAAACATCTAAAGCTAAGTACCCCGTTGGGGATCCTTTTTTCTTGCACTAACCAATGTCCGAAAAAGTTAACAATTGTCTCACCTGCGGAAAGCAAATACCATACTGAGACTTCCATTCATACTGCGTCACTTGTTTAGGCCCAGACCATGATGTCCCTCATTGCCAGTTCTGTGCCCTCTTTAATGTGAGAACCATTCGTCATAGAGCTCTTATTGTAGCCAGGCATTTTCGTCATCCGTCATTACATTCTGAAATGGCGTCTGTCAGCCAACAATCCGTAGACATTCTAAAAAAACGTAAGGATAAAGATAGAGACATACCACACAAGGCTAGGTCTTCCGACAACTCTACCGCTAAGCAGGTCATCAGTTCTCTGGAATCCAGTGAGGCACCTTCGCAGCCCCTGATGCCTGGTTCAATACCTTCGCAGGCCTCTACTGAGACCCTTTCAGAGTCCGGTATGCCACAGAAATCTTCTTCGTCTTCTGAGCCTTTGGTTGTCTCTGCCTTGGTTGAGTCTGGAGCTTCAATGCAGGCACTGGCTTCTGAGGAGGTTTTTCACACTATAGAGTCTAGACAAAAACTGATGTCTTCTCCTCCGACTACCGTTTCTCTCAGACCGATGGATACACTTAGGCCTAGAGGCAAGGCCACTCCCAGGAAAACTACCTCTAGCCACCATTTTACTCCTGCTCCATCACCCCAAGCTCAAATGCTTAAAATGGCGGAGGATCTTATCACCCTTATCAAGGGTAGTCAGGCCACACCTTCTAAAAGGAAAAGAGACCTTTCTCCTGAAATACTGACAGAACAGGATTCTGAGGAGTCTGATTATTCAGATTTTGAAAAGGAACAACAACCTCTGACTGCTCATGAGGATTCAGAAGCAGAGGAATCTATTGCTTCTGCCTTCCCACCAGAAGATCTTTCCTTTGGGGAAACCCTTCACACCCTCAGGGAACATTTTCACTGGAAATCCCAGGACTTCCCTCAGTCTAAGAAAAGACTAAGAGAGTTTCTAGACCTGCCCCAGCACAGACCCTTGACCATCCCTCCAATCTTAGAGGTGGTTGATGATGTCTTCCATGAATCCAGCTTAACTCCTGATGCCCTCCCACCTGCTCCCAGAAAACTTGACAGGTATTACAGAGTACCGGATTCTCACAAATACCTGTACAGAAATCCTGCTGCAGACCCAGAGATCATTACACAGGGAAGAAACGGAGCCAAGGCTAGTTCTGCAAATAATCCTATTCCTTCTGACAAGTACTCCAGAGCTCTGGACAGATGGGGTAAAAAAGTATACATCTCTGCAACCTTAGCTATCAGAGCACTCAACTGTCAGTTCCACATGTTAAAATATCAACAACACACTTTGGAACTATTAAAACAAAAGATTTCAACCTTTCCTGACTGTGCCAATTCGAAAGATTTAGCAGATTTACTGCACTCTACTTGTCAAGTGGCTAAACACTCATTACAGAGTGGATATGATGCCCTAGAAGCATCAAGCAGGGCAGCAGTGTCAGGATCTGTTATTAGGAGACATGCATGGTTGAAGGAACAACCTCTCCTTGACCATGTCAAATCTAAATTACTTGATGCACCCTTGGATAAGGACCGCTTATTTGGAGTAAAAGCAGAAGAGGTGTTTAAAAAGATGGAAGACAAAGCAAAATCTATGTAAACAGTAAAAGATTTCCTTCAGGTATGACCTCCTAGGTTCAGCAGGAATTTTCCCTCAAAACACTGGTCCTTTCCTGCACCTAGCAGATAGGGGCAAGGTAAGCCCTGCAGGGACAGACCACCCAGACTCCTATTCCAGGGACAGCAGAAAACCAGACAGTGGACCACTTCCACTCCAAAGGCAGGGAGTTCTAAGCCATCCCTCTATGGCAAAAACTCTCAATGACTCCCTCTGCCCTTTTCTCACTCACCAAAAACTAGGAGGAAGGCTCTTCCTCTGCAAAGAAAATTGGCTTTCTGTAACAAAGGACCAGTGGGTCTAAAAGATCATTTTTCAGGGATACAAATTCTCCTTCAATGAACTCCCAATTCCAAGAGGGTACCCAGACTTACCTCCAAATCAGTGGGCAGAGGCATTGAAAGAAGTCTAAATTCTCATATCCCAAGGGGCAGTAGAATCTGTCTCTTCAGGTCAAACAAGCAAAGGCTTTTATTCCAGACTATTCCTTGTTCCCAGAAAAGTGGGCACTTGGCACCCCATCCTGGATTTATCCATTCTGAACACTTTCCTGGTGGTCCCCAAATTCCAAATGCTAACTTTGCAGTAGTTGCTGCCTATGCTGACAAAAAAATGCCTGGTTAGTTACCTTAGATCTAAAAGATGCCTACCTCCACATCCCCATAAGGGAGTCCTGCAGGAAATTCCTTCACTTCATTGCAGGCTCGCAACACTTTCAGTTTTCTGTGCTACCCTTTGGCTTATCTGCTGCTCCCAGGGTATTCACCAAATGCTTAGCCCCGGCCATAGGCTTTTGCAGACAGAAAAATATACAAATTTACACTTATCTAGACGACTGCCTCATTCAGGCAGATTGCAAAGAAAAGCTCCTCAAGGACCTCCTCTTTGTCAAAACCCCCCAAACCTCCTTAGGGCACACCATCAACGAGAAGAATTCAAGGCAAACACCCTCTAGGAAGATCATTTTCTTGGGAACACTGCTGGACACAACATCCCAAATTGGCCTTCCTATCCCCAGAAAAGCAGAGCTTCTTGCCTCTCTATTTTATCCAGCTGGCTTCCAGAAGTCACCTCACTGCGAGGAAGTTCCTGCAAGCCCTGGGGTACATGCCATCTTGCATCCTTCTAATTTGTCTGGCCTGGCTTCACATGAGAAAACTTCAGTGGTACATAAAGAATCTTTGGTGTCAGCACTCTCAACCTCTAGAGACCTCTGTACCTGTGATCCCATGTATAAGGGCCGAGTTTTTCTGGTGGGCAGGGCCCTGTGCCCAGAACAAGGGTCTTTCCTTCACCCTCCACGCAACCGGGTAGACCACTACCACCGACACCTCAGACATAGCTTGGGGCGCTCACCTAGAAGGCAGGTGCACTCAAGGTCTTTGGGATGCCCAGCACCTTCCCTTACACATCAATCAGAAGGAAATGATGGCAGTGCAAAAGGCTCTGACATCCTTCAAACCCCATCTTAAGCCAGGGGTTCTCCTTATCAAAACAGACAACACCACAGTAATGTGGTACATCAACAAACAGGGAGGGACCCAATCTTACCCTCTGTGCAGGCTAGCCATGAACCTCTGAATGACAGCCTCTTCCATGGGACTACACCTGATAGTCCAATACCTACCAGGGATCAACAACACCTTGGCAAACCACTTAAGCAGTAACTTACTGGACCCCCACAAATGGCAGCTCCACAGAAAAATCTTATTACAAATCACTCAGGCATGGAGGACTCCGGAGGTAGAGCTCTTTGCTTTGCATCTCAACCATCAGTTGAAAAATTTTGTACCAGGGAGTATCACCACCTGGCATGGAAGGTGGATGCCTTGACCTTTCCCTGGAACACCCTGTTTGTGTACACATTTCCTCCTCTGCCTCTTATTCCTAAGGTACTGATCAAAATAAGGGAGGAGAGACCAAAGGCCATCCTCATTACTCCAGATTGGCCCAAACAACATTGGTACCCCTTACTGCACAGTCTGACCTTACAGCCTCCCAGGCGGCTTCCCCTGATCTCAGACCTCTTAACTCAGGTGGGGGGGGGGGGTGCTACACCCAGACTTGCAGACTTTCAAACTGTCAGCATGGCTAATACTCTAAAGGCAAACAAGGGGCCCCTGTTAAGCAAACAGGTCCTAGACATTATCACAGAGGCCAGAAGGCCTAGCACCAGAAAATCTTATGCAGGAAAATGGAAAAGATTCTGCTCCTGGAGCCAGTCCAGAGGGGGCAGTACCCCACAACCTTCCATCCCTCTTATCCTGGAATACCTAGTGGAGCTACTTAATAGTGACCTCTCCTTCTCCTGTATTAAAATCCACACCTCAGCCATTTCAGCTCATTTTGATACAGAACAGCCCCTGTTCTCCCATCCTTTGATTAAACAATTCCTCAGAGGGCTTCTAATATCAGACCTCCCAGAAGGCCACCCACTCCAGCCTGGGACCTGAATTATGTTTTGGAAAAACTAACTTTACCACCCTTCAAACCTGCTGCTTAAGCAGAACTAAGATACCTCTGCTTTTCTCCTAGCTATCACATCAGCCAGAAGGGTTTCACAACTTCAGGCACTGATGGCCATTGAGACCTTCATCATCTTCCATGCTGATAGAGTCTCCCTGAGGACTAATCCATCATTCATGCTCAAGGTGGTATCTAATGTAACTCTCAACCAGGCCATAGATCTACCCACCTTCTTTTCCAACCCTCAAAACAAGGGGGAAAGAATTCTGCACTCACTAGACATGCACAGACAGCTCAGATCCTATCTGGACCGTACTAAACCCTTCTGGAAAACAGACCAACTACTTGTCAGCTTTGTCCTGGGGCAGTGGGGAAGCCCATTTCCAAACAAACCATTTCTAAATGGATATCACACTGTATCCATTTCTGCTACAGATTGCAGGAGAACCCCCCCCCAAGTGTATTCAAACCCATTCCACTAGGGCAGCCTTCACTTCCACAGCATTCCTCAGAGGAGTTCCCACCAGGAAGCTGCCATCTGGACTTCTGTCTGTACCTTTACCAAGCATTACTACCTACCTCTATTTTCTAAGGCTAGGTTAGGGTTTGCCTCTGCTATTATGCAGGGCATGCTGCCCCATTCCTAGGTCTCTTACTAATCCTACTACCCCTCTCCTCAGCTTTGGGAATCCTCCTACAGGTGATGACTGCAACAGTGAAACACGAAGAACGTAGTACAGTTGTGCATACTTACCATAAATGTAGATGTTCAAGTGTATTCACTGTTACAGTCCTGGTTTCCCTCGCTCCTTCCCCCTTATATCCTCTTTCCTTAGGGAGACATAAGCTTTTTACGGTAGCTTTTAGCAACCAGGACCACTTTACCATATTTCCTGGGGCTTCTGACTGGTTAGGGCAAGAAAAACTGATGTAATGGCGTTGGCTGCCTTGCTTTATAGTACTGACGAGCTAATGTCAGTCACAAGCGACAGCAGCCGACGCAGAAAAACATTGACTCTGGTATTCGGGCCGGCCGAGGGCTACCACAGCAGGGATAACCCACAGGTGATGACTGCAACAGTGAATACACTTGACATCTACATTTATGGTAAGTGTTCACAGCTGTACTTTTTCCTTGTTTACACTCATGTTCACACAGTCTTGTCTCACATGCTTTATAGAAAAAAAGTGGCACATAATAGTGGCTGACATATTTCTGAAAATGAAATGCATATAGAAGAAATTTACAGGTATGCAGATAAACCCTATATTTTGTGGTGGTTGTGTGGCTGTACGCTGTTTTTGTGATATAAAAATTCTTGCACTTGCATATGTAGTTTAGAGTGGAGTTTTAGCAGTGAAAAAAAGAATTAGTGATAGTAACTGCAGATGCAGCTTAAATTAGATGCTGAAGACAGAACTGTTGGTATATTTTTCTCACATGTGAACAACTGAGTATGTAAGCATGCTATTTTCATTTTGATTTCATATTGGCATTTTTTTACACACACACACACACACGCACGCACACACACACACACACACACACACACACACACACACTCACACACGCGTTCATTTTACTAATTTTATGTCTTGAATTTCTAGAAGTGCTTAGCTAACCATGTTATACATGTCCTATTCATTTACTTATTTATTTTTTTTAAGAATAGTTTGTGAGTAAATTGCTTGCCCGCTAAATTACCAGTGAATTTGTGGAGGAGTTTAGACAACTGTATACTGCAGTGTGTTTTTAATGTTAAGGTTTGCTTTGACTTCATTCTGAACATAGAACTAATGGGTTAGGTTTCTCCCAGCACTCCCGACTTCTACCCTTTTGTGTTCTTCAGGTCATTGCTGTCTTGTTTAAACTGACCTTTAATGTAATTAAATTACAGTCATCTTCCCATATCTGCCTTGTTCATAGTTATCCCAAGTGTTGACCCTGTTTTTTTTCCTGCTTGCTTTATGCATAAGTAACTGCTGTTCTGCAGGCAAGTCTGTTGTTAAAGACACAATACATTTTTTTCAGGTAGATTTTAGTACTTCATAATCATCACAGCGACCTGTTGGGACACTACTAAAGTATACTGATGTCATTTAAAGGCATATCTGTCAACTGTTCCTGATTTTGAAGAACATCCATGTGTTTGCCTCATATTTTTCCCTGTTCCTTGTACAGTTTTTACTTTTCTGGTAAAATACTGTGGACTATAGTCAGTCAACAGTGCCAAACTTCACAGTTTCATACTTCTTATTTAGAAAATGCATATTGATGCAAAGCCTTTTTGTATTAACTTTTTTAAGCGAGCTAGAGTAATATTTCAGAAATTGTCCCTGATTTTTGGGACTTTGACCCTCATTATTTTTGGCTTTGTGTAGAATTCTTGAGCAAAGAATTTGAGAGGTGTGTTTGGAGGATTTGACCTAAAGTATGTTATGATGTTATGTGCCATATTTGCAAGTGTGCTATACAAGGGGATAATAAATTGGACAGCATATAGAGCTTATTGGATGAAGGACTGAGACAAGCAGTGTAGAGATTCCATTTTAAATGTCCAAAGTGGGACAGGGGTGTGTGTGTGTGTGTGGTCAAACATATGGACATCATAGCTATATAAACAGTAGTGTACTGCTGTAACTCGGAAAGAAATAATTGAACTAAGCCAGACGTCCGTGATTTCTTAGTGCTTGTGAGAATGTTTTCCATTATGTACTCGCTGCTAGCCCAGCTCCTTGCCCCACCAGTACACACACACACACACACACACACACACACACACACACACACACACACACACACACACACACACACACACACACGCACACACACCAAGGAGGAGAGTTGTCATTAGGTACTGCATACTTATGAAACCAGCTAGGTGTCTTGTATCCTAGTCTGGGTTCCGAACCTTATTATCTGCTGCTGCAAATGGAAGTCTAACATCTCCTCTTTCAGCCTAGGTTGTTTTGCAAGTGACAATGATCTTTCTATGACTGTAGACTGATTACTCTGTGTTCAGTATTGTATTCATTTATATAGTTTAAGCTTTGTTTTCCAGGCATAGTACTTCTTTTAAAAGGTGACCTTGGAGCTTTTCTCTTGTTAAATGGTATGCTCTGCTCATAGTCCTGCTGTACAAAGTGATGCTGAGGGAGTCAAATTGAGGTGTTCAGGATATTGTATATTAGCAGCTTAACAGACCTAAGCCTGTGAATAATCAATATTAGCCAATCCGAAGACAACTTTATAGGGCAAAACATAAACCGGATGCTTATTATCTAACTAAAAAAATACATGAAGTATAAAATGAACAAACTCTGCCATAAACTTGAGTATTCTACTAAAACACATCAAGTAAATTAACTGCCACATCAAAAAGACAATATTACAATTTATCTCAAAAAGAGCAGCAGAAAAACGGTCCAAGCATGTTCATTCATACACAAACTACCCTAAACTCTTTTTCAGTAGAAACATAATTAACCATTGTAGGCCATTGAAATCAATGGGGGACATTAACATAAAAACAACAAAAAATGGATAAAAGCAGTATTTATAGCGTCTGGTTTGCCTGACACCACAATAAGCACAAAAGAACATTAAAATTAACATAAAGACATAAAAAACTACTAAAATGTAAAATGTAAACAGTAGTTTATCTTGAAAATGTTTCACTAAACCTGCAGCACAAAACCAGTACAAAATACATTATGCATTACACGTTGCCTCTATATAAAGTATGTGTATGTATATATGTGTGTGTGTGTGTGTGTGTGTGTGTGTGTGTATAAATATTTATATAAAGTATGTGTGTGTGTGTGTGTGTGTGTGTATATATATATATATATATATATATATATATATATATATATATATATATATATATATATATATATATATATATATATATATATATACACACACACACACACACACACAGTAATACTTTCAACTTCTTGACATTAAAGAATTATCTATTCAGTATGACATTTAACTTTCAGACCTCAGTTCTGAATTTAAACAAATTTTCGTGGATGATACATAGGTTTAATGATGAGGGCTCACCTTGTCTGAGAAATTCAGCTCATTTTCATTCCTATCACAGTTAAGGGAAACAAGAAGAAAGCAACAGAGAGCAAATCACTTAAATGGTCTCTTGTCAGCTTTTTCTCTGTGTAATACATGACTGTTCTATCTTGCCTGCACACAGGGGCACTACATAAATCATACTAACTGCAGACTCCAGTACAGAGTGTTTTACTTTGAAAGGCTTCTTCCAGAGGAAGCATGCTGCTTGCAAATTCATCACAAGATTTCCTCTGTGACCCTGAGACAGTACTGCTCCTTTCACAGCCGTCACAATTGACTGCTGGCAGAAGGGAAATAAATAGAAGAGTTATTCTGATAGTTGCAGAGATTCATCTTTATTTCACATTTTTGCCATTGCAGCAATTAAAAAATGGAATTGATAACCTTTCTTAATGACTTAACACAATTAAAATATTCTGTTTATTACATCTGACTCACAAAAGTGGTAGACAGTATCGCTTGATGCAGATTACTGTTCAAACACGTCAGACATATCCATTGGAGCTGGGAAAGAAGGGTGTTATGGAAGACTGATATTTTTGTCTTTCTAGGCTTCTGTTTTTATTCTCATGTATTATGAAAACTTTTTTTGTGACAGGTAAAATGCGGAGCTATTTTGATCCTTGCTTAACAGTATCCAAAAATATTTCCGTGTCCTTGTTGTGTATTGCTGATGCTGCGATAAGGATAATAGCAAGTGTTTACATAGTATAAGAAGCTTACTGACAGGTATGCAAGTACCCCTTCTACTGACTTCACATCTAACTAGAGTATAGGTTCATAGGTAGATACTAGGCTATCTTCCCTAGGGCATTTATAAGCCTAGCCAGAGTGTACTTTGGCTTCCGCCTCCCTATTAGATTAGCCTACTGTGCCTCTGTAAGTAGGTCACAGAAGGTACCCTTTTAAGATTAGTTTACTGTGCCTCTGTCTAGCAGGGACACAGAAGAGATCCCAGGGGTGAATTTGTGATTTCCCATCCACGCGTTCAGATTTCGCTTGAAGAGGGTCAGCGAGGGGCTATGTCTAACATGAATTGGGATTCTATTCCAGAGTGAGGGGAGCCTCTGGGAAATGAATCTGTCCCTCCAGCATGTCCTATTTATTTTTGTGCTGAGGTTTAGGTCCCTGGAGTGTGTAGCTCTAAGGGACTTGGATTTTTTGAGGTGGAGCATGTCCATTAATTCTGGGTTTGACATGGCTTTGTACGTCAGGCATAGATCACCTCTGAGTAGACGGTAAGCAACTGAGTAGAGCTGGAGTTTCTTTAGTCGAGCTGCATAGGACATCTGTTTGTAGCCCATGATCCTCTTGGTGAGGTACTTTTGGGGTCTCTCCAGCTGCTGCAGGTGTCGGGTAAGGTACATTGTATTCAATTGTGGGCCTGATGAATGATGAGTAGAGGGGCACAATGACCTCTCGTGATCTACATGCGAACCCTTTTGTGATAAGGTGGGCTATATAGAAGATCTTTCTAACCACTTTGGTAACGTGATTATATATATGTATGGTCATCATTTGTTGATTATATATTTACAGACACACACTTTGTTTCAGCTTTCCCATTTCTGGGTCATATAGATGTTGATGGCAGTAAGGAAGAGATTAAAGATGGTCGTGTTGCATTTGCACATATGTGGATCCCATCTTTTAGCTAATATTCATATTCCTAACCAATATTTTTAGCACTAAAACACTCACTGTTAATTTTATTCACTAGTGCTTCCTAGCATGAACCCTCTTTTTTCCCATTTTGTATGTGGATTCAGGGTGTCATTATGTGACACCATCACCTAGTGCCAGTGTTCACTGTTCACCATTGGATGGCAAGATATTTCCTTGTTAACGTATGATAAAATAAGCAGAAAACTTTGATTCTGTACAGCCTTAGCTGTGATACTATCCCAAGATCACATATGCTTTTCATCAGTTATTACACGTGATGTTCACAGTTCTTGCACATAGTAGTGACTATATGTAAGTTGACTCCACTGATGACTGCTGTTCCTTCACCATTCCTATACTGTGTCTTAGTTTGTTAGAAATTGTCTCCAATTGTTACCCCTATTCCTGCACTGTAGCATAATTGTAAAGTTTGTAAGTGTTCTTAGTGGTATACACTATTAATTCATTGTAAAGTGTGCAAGTTAGCTCAAGGGGTAACTCCTGCTTTTGCACTATTAATTAGCTGTGAAGTATGTAAATTATCTCCAGTGATGATTGCTGTGCTTACACTATTAATTAGTTATGAAGTAATAAAAGGTTGTCTTTGCTGATGAGCACTGTTCCTGCATTTAGGTAAGTGTATGAATTGTCCCCAGTTTTGATTCCTTTTCCTACATTGTTACTTAGTACTGAAATGTGTGAGTTATCTCCAGTGGTGATTCTTAGTTCTGCATTGTTACTAAGTTGTGAAGTGTGTAAGCTGTGTCTAGTGGTGGTTCCTATTATTGTACTATTACTTAATTATGAAATGAGTAAGTTGTCTCCACTGGGATTGCTGTTCCTGCATTGTTATGAAGTGAGTAAGTTTTCTCCAGTGGTGATTCCTCTTTCTGTGTTGTTACTTCATTGTGAATTGTGTTAAGCTGTCGCCAGTGGAGATTCCTATTCCTGCAATGCTACTTCATTGTGAATTGTGTAAGCTGTCTTCAGTAGTGATTCATGTGAATGTACTCTTACTTAGTTGTGAAGTGTTACTTAGTTGTGAAGTGTCTAAGCTCTCTCCAGTGGTGATACCTCTTCTTGTACTATTACTTAGTTGTAAAGTGTGTAAGCTATCTCCATTGAAGATTGCTATTCCTGTGGTCTTGGTTATAAAGTGTGTAAGGTGTCTCTAGTGGTGATTACTGTTACTTAGTTGCAAAGTTTGTAAGTTGTTTTCAGTGGGATTGTTGTTCTTGCATTGTTACTTTGTTGTGGAATGTGTAAGTTGCCTCCAGTGGTGATTCTTGTTCCTGTACTATTACATAATTGTGAAGTGTATAAACTGTCTTCATTGATGACTGCTGTTCCTGAACTCTTAGTTGTGAAGTGTGCAAGTTGCCTCCAGTGGTGATTTCAGTTCCTGTACTGTTACTTGGTTGTGAAATGTGTAAGTTGTGTCCAGTGGTGATTGCTGTTCCAGCAGTGCTACTTAATTGCAAACACTTTAAGTTTATTCCAGTGGTGATTCCTGTTCCTATGCTACAATATACTTACTTTGTTGTGAAGTATATAAATTGTCTCCAGTGGTGATTCATTTTGCTGCAGTGTTACTGAGTTCTGAAGTGTAATGATGAGGCCAGATCTTTCACATTTTTAACATCCAGCACTTTTCCTTTTTGTCCATTGATAATCAGTTCATTGACCATATTTTAGGAATTTTCCTTTACGTTTTTTTTTTGTGTATATTCCATTATGGGCTTTTACTTCATCCCCAATAGCTTAAGGTTGTCATCAAGTCACAGTACTGCATTTAACTGTGGACTTGATTTTATTTGGTATAATGTGACTGATGAGTTTGTTGACAAAGAATATTGTTCTTTTGCATCCTGTGATGATTACATGTGTGTGTGTGTGTGTGTGTGTGTGTGTGTGTGTGTGTGTGTATAAGAATGTATACAAACATGCTCATGACAATTGAGCACACATAGATATTTGAGTGCATGTATGTTGTATACATAACCAAAATAAGTGTGCATGTGATGTACATTTACACAAAGAAAGCTGATCACCAGTGTTTAGATTATAAACTGAACATTGCCAACAGGAACTAGTTTAGTTCTAAATTTTTATTTAAAAACTAATAGTTGCTCAGTAATTAAAATAAAAGATTGCTTCATACAGGTGAGTCAAGGGATATTTTTCTATACACAGTAACAGTAGCAAGTATGCAGCTTAATTCCAGGAGAGATTTCTGCATACTTACCTGGCTAATTAGCCATCAGCAATCTTTTAGTAACTGAAGAATCTTACAGCAATTTGCAAGGCATTAAGTGAAGGACAGCAGTGTGGCGATAACTGTCCAAGGCAGCCTGTATTTTTTATCAGCTGCTTCACTGCCACACATGGAATGTGTCAAACACTTGTTGCTCTTGCTTTCTCGGTAAATGTAGAGAATGGAGAAATGAATGCAGAGGTCTTATGGTCATTTCCTCAGTGAAACTTTCTTTCACATTTGTGGCTTTCATTGTGTTCAGCATGCTCCTTGATCAAACAATCTGAGGAACAACAGATATTTCACGCATACTTAGGGGGAGTGCAAAGTGGAGTTCAGGTACCCAGGATACCATTACAGACATAATTAACTTAGCTGAGGTTCTGGGTTCTTTTACCTAGATATCTGCAAGGATAATGTCATTTGCTTGCATTCTGTTTAACATTTCTGTAGGAATCAGGCAGTGATTGAGTAAATTGACGCTCTTGAGTGTGTGTGTGTGTATATGTATATATATATATATATATATATATATATATATATATATAGAGAGAGAGAGAGACATAGAGATTGACACACACACACACATTTTTGGGGGATTATATACTCTATATGTAATTGGCTTTTCTGGTCTGCCTCCAAGAATGCTGCGTGAATCTGCCATGTGGACTCCCCAGTCACATGGATAAGGGTGGGGAATGGAAGTAGTACCATTTGAGGGACACATCTGTGACAGACTAGACAGTGGTAATGATACAGACTCTTGGGACTGAGAATGTGACTTTACTGCTAGGGAAGGAGCCAGAGATTGTGTGAAACACTGGAAAGTATCAGGTAGATGTATGATTTACCTCTGTGTTTAGGATTTATTTTGGAAGCAGATTCCTTGATTAGGGGATGGTATCTTAAGAGGATCATCTCACCTCATTTCACTGCAACTGTATGTTGCAGAAGACTCTGAATAGATATTAAGTGCACATGTAGAAACAATAAGAGTATTCAGTCTTTTTGGAAAACATGGTTACTGTGCTTGATAGGATACCATCTGTTATCTCAGTAGTCCTACTGGGAGACTTCATTGCAATGAGAGGAGTTATGGAGTGCAAGGGAAAGTGCATTTGGGAAGAATATTTTGCCTGATATGAACCTCAGTAGTAAATTATTAGACCTTTATTTTAGCCAAAGAGTGTCTAGAACAAACCCATTGTTGACCTTAGTGCTGCTCATATATGTATTAGTAGCAGAATACCTTGGGACCAAGGTCAACAGTCAGCCCTGTGAGTGTATTGGGCTTTATGTTGACGACTGTCTCTATAGTTCTATCATCTGACTTGAGGTTGGTTGTTCTGAACTGTCAACTGATGTCATTTTGGTGAGTTGTCAGATGGCCTGGGCATGAGTTGGACAGGCCTGGGAAGTCCAAACATGTTATGAATTTGTGTTGAGAATGTACGAAGATAGTTTTGAGTGAGATGATTTCATATGCTATCTTCAGGTGAGCTTTACCATACACTGGGGTATCTCAGGAAGGTAGAAGACCTGAATCCAGCAGCTCAGATAGTTGTAAGGAGCTGGAGCTGAAAGTTGGTCAGTGCTTCTCATGTAAGTTAGCTTAGGGCCTGCTAGTGGATACTAGTAACAGGGGATGCCATCAGAAAAAAGAAATATACCTTTGGCCAACAGGCCAGAAAGACAGTAACTGTGGAAACCACTGAAACAAAGCCCTAGGCATGACTGGAGTTTGAGTTCATATGGAATCATTTTTCTATGTCCCGAAAGAGGTTTCATGGACTACCTGGTTACTCTAAGTAAGGATATCATTGCCCAGGCTGTTTCCTACAAGGGTGGAGAAGTGCTCTCCTCAAACTGGGAGATTGTTTGATGGAAAAAGGAACACTTTAAGGAAGTTCTGAATACAGCAGGTATTGCCTTCTTTGAGGACACAGCACCAGAAACAAGTGCTAGGACTGGGCCAATTTCTGTAAATAATGACACTGCTGTGATTAGAGTTTTAGACTGATACATCTGAATGGATGGATCAGATCTACGCCAAATACTTAAAAGTGCCAGTATTGCTGAATGGTAGTGCTTAATACCACCTTCCAAGGTTGAGAAGAAGAACTGTGACAGTACTTCTGGAAAGGTAAACCAACATGGTGGGCTCTCAGTTTTAGAAAGGTGGGAAAAGGGGATGGTGTTCCATTTAATGGAGTTATACTTGTCAGATTCTCTGAAAAATTCTGTGCTAGGAGGTTGTAAGAGATTTTATCTGTTAGGTTGATTCAGGAGGAGCAATATGGATTCCTTCCTGACTTTAAAACTGTTTATTTCACATGTCTTAAGTGGGTGTTTGTGTTATTAGTTTTATGTATGTTTTATGTATGTATTGTATCCTCAATTACCTCTGTAACTTCTTGCACCCACTTTAAATCCTTACTAAAATCACACTTCAAAACTTGCCAGATATGCCCTTGCAACCCCCCCTCTAATACCATTCACTCCCCCCACCCACTACCTCTCTCAGTCCCCTATCAACAACCTACTCTTAGCAAGCTTGGTTACTCATGTTCCCAGCTACCTACCACATAATACTAACTTCTTGTAGCAACAACTGCTAATGGCTGTTATGTAACTCAAAAACAGTTTGTATCAATTGTTCACTGATGAATCTCAACTACATTTTAACCATGTTTAGTATATGTCACCATATTTTAAAATTGTACTATGCTCTACAGCTGTTTTACATCTGTTTTCTTCTTGTCTTGTGTCCTTAACTGGACTAATGTCTATATTTAAATGCTATGTTTTTTTAACTGTATAATGCAAATAATAACGTGGAGCTTATCTCCCCGGGCCTCTGCTGAAAACGGACCTGTGTCCAGTCGGACTTTCCCGGTCAACAAATGTAAATAAATAAATAAATGTATGTGAATGTGGTTGCGTAGGACCAGATCCTTTGTGTCTCTGTGAGCTAGGCAGAGGTCCCCTCTCAAAAATTGATAAGATATTGAAAAGAGTGAGATTAATTGAAGGCATTCAGGGTGCCCTCATGGTGGACATGCCCTTAATTATCTTAGCAAGAAAATACTGTAGTCTGTCAAGCTGGATGATGTGCTTTGATAAGTAACTACCAAGACGCATTATACTTTTTAATTGGCCTGATAAGAGAGGAGTAGAGGGGAATGACAACTCCCTTGGATCTAGAAAATATACCCCCCACCCTGGTGATTAGTCTGGCTATATAAAAGGATTTCTTCACAACAGTGATAATGTGGTAGACAAAGGATAATTCATTGTCAACAAAAGTGCCCAAGTCCCTAGTGGTAAACTCAATTTACATATGTGATAGGATCATGGGTGCACAGGTTTGCCAAAAGACACAGTGATGCATTTCTTGGCATTTAGTTTGAGGCTGTGGTTAATTACCACATGTTAATTCACATTAGGTCCTCTTGGAGGTGATTAGATGGATGTTTATGACAGCTCCCTGTTTGCAATCATCAGCAAATTTCAATAGCCACAGGTCCATGGGCCTAGCCTTGACAGAGCTGAGGATGCCAAAGACTGGTGGTACCAATACAGATCTCTGGATTGCACTGCTGTAAGTACTTTTTTATTTGAGAGTGTGTCTTCAACAATAACATACTGGGCTCTGTTGAAGACCCAGTTTACTAACCAGTGATAACATAGGAGTTTAAATTTGGTTTGATTAGTTTGTCAGTGATGCTAAAATGTGGAATGGTATCAAAGGCTTTGGCCAACTCCAGGTACACCGTATGAACTAATTTTCCCAAGTCCAGTGCATCAGTGACTTGTTCAAAAATGACAATCATGTTTTGGAGGCAGGGTCTGCCTTTAACAAACACAAATTGGTTTTGGTTCAGGGTTTGAACACTGCCCATGTCTTTGTTAACAAGTTCCATAATGGCAATGGCATACTCCTTTGCCTTTCCTATAAGGCTTGTAAGGGTTTTAGGTCTATAATTTCCTAGATCAATAGTGGGTTTCCCTTTGTGAAGTTGGATGACTAAATCAGTCCTCCATATCTCTGACACACATCTAGTAGAGAAGCTAGTATTGAATCAACCAGACAATGTTTGATGCTAACAGGAGGATAGCCTGGCACATTATCCATACCCATGGAGCTAGTGTTCGTAGCCTTGGAGAGAGCACTTAGGACTTGGTCAGGTGTGATTGGACTTAATGATGTAAGCATACTACTCTGTTGTGAATAATTAAGTGGAGATAGGAGAGTATCAGTTGAACTGAATTTGTGTACTAATGTATTGGCTATTTCCTCAAGATATAAGTATGTGGTGTTATTTTGTATTAACTCAAAGGATTGTTGGGTTTCTAACATAGTTGAAGAAGGCTTTGTCGTTATCATTAGCATGAGTGACATTTCTGAATTCCTACTTGCTTCGGAGGATTTGATTTTGTTTCTATGTTCTTTTTTGATCATTTTGAGTTCTTCTTAGATGAAGTGTTAATTTTGCTTTTGTGGGTGACGAGTTTCTTTTTTTTATTGTATAGTTTGTTAATACAGGGGTTCCACCAAATGTGTTTGTTCTTGAAATTGTCTGTGAGGCCTTAATGAAATCCAGGAGCTGGGTGTAAAATATATCCATGAATAAGGCTGCCTGTGATTTGAGGCTTAGCAGGGTGAGGAGAGTGTTTGAATTTCTTCAAGTTATCAGTTAGTTGAAGTAGATTTGCTGTAGATGAGTCTCTGAAGAAGCAGGGTTTTGAGGTAACTCAGGTATCGCACTTAAGGTAAGTGTTACTACACTGTGGTCAGATCTGACCAATAATTTGGTAACTGTAGGTGCTGAGCATAAGGAGCTAGGTTGACAAGAAAGAAGTATAATATTTTTGAACCACTTGGTGGGGGTTGGTTAGTCTAAGAAGTCAGGATTTCTGAAGTTCAGGTATCTTTGTGCAAACTTATTTTAAGTAGTGTTGGTTCTCCAATTAATGGAGGGGTAGTTGAAGTCACCCAAAAGGATAGCGCTGGGCTCTATAGTGAATTATGTGTGTTTAGCATTGTGATTTGCTGGGGACATGGAGGGGGTATAGTAGTTGGAAACAATCTGGTACTTGTTTTCTGTATTGTGAGAAAGATGTGGAGGAGTTCAAGGTCATTGTCCTGCATTATGAGTTTCAAGGTAAAATAGTTTCTTGGGAACATGGATGCCCCTTTCCAGTTACTCCTTCCAATTTGGCATTGGGCCTGAAGGAGTGGTAGGCAGGGAAGCTATCTGTGTTCTGAAACCATGTTTCAGTAATTATAGGTGCAGATATATATATATATATATATATATATATATATATATATATATATATATATATATATAAAAAACCTGGTTTGGTAACGCCTGTAATTACTGCAATTTTTTGTTATGCTTTTGGCATTGAGCAGTGCAACCTTAATATTGTTTTGATTTTGATTGACTGTGTAGGTAATTTGAGGAGACTGACCATGCTTAAAAAGGCACTATGGGGTAAGGAAAAAGTCTTGGCCAATATACAGAAGCTAGTAGGACAGAGATGCACTCAGCTCCTTCGAGGCAGCATATCCCAGGAAAAATGGAATATTTGTGTGTGTGTGTGTGTGTGTGTGTGTATGTATATATATATATATATATATGTGTGTGTGTGTGTGTATGTATGTATACATGCATATGTACATACATATAATATACACAATGGATCCTCTTGGAATGACATCAGCAGCTCAGTAGTAATTAAAGTCATTTGTTTTGTTTTAGTTGTTTATTAAGGTTTAACACACACAAACACACACCAGGTTGTCAGAAGAATAAATAATCATGGAGTATAATCTCCTTGGATATGTCTACTCTACCACACATCTTGAAAAGGATTTGCTTCAGCTTGATTTTATGTTAAATTTCCAGCTGAAGGCATCAAACTACTTTGCTGATACATGGTTAGGTTGGCTATCAGGACCAAGAACATTGGATAGAAAAGGTTGTCCTTGAATCACTGTGTGATGCCCCCACTCTGGGCCAGTAATCAAGGAGCCCGAATCCTCATCACTGATACGGGAGAGAGATGTTCACTTGGAGTATAAATTGATACACTCAGTATTTCCAGGTGCATACCTCTCTGCATCAAGCACAATTTTCCTTAAGAGCCACAGGGAACACAGTTAGCCCAGGGTCTGAATTTCTTTACATCTGTCACCCTCCAGGACCTCAATAAGGCTTCCCAGTAGCACAGATGTAGGTTAAGTCCTCAGGCAAGTGTCCAAGCCAAGTCCTGCAGCACTCTCTGTGGAACCAGTGCTTCATGTCCCTGCTTCCAGGAGCTAACACACACCCTCTTTGAGATTTGATTTTCGCACATGCACACATACTTGGATAGGGCTGACACAGATTCACCTGCTGTGTCCACTTCTGCTCAGACTTTAAGGTAGTTATGACTTTGACACCAAACACTACAAAGCCAGCTACTTTACAGCTCTTACAAAGTTACCCAATTATACTGAGTGAAATTAATATCAATACAATTGGTAATGTTGACCAAACAGCCAGGCCCCAGTGCCACCAATAGATACAAGTACTTTCAAAGGTTAAAGGTTAATATATTCTCTTAAGGACCAACCACAATAAAATGTTTAAATATATTTAATAATAAATAATAAAAGAACATGAAAATATGAAATATCTATTTACAGTAAACACCCTAGTCACAGGAAATGTTAAAATAACACAGGTGGACAGGTTCACACAGTTACAGAAAAACAATACTTAACTACTCTCACTGTATTTTCCTGACTGATCTAAAGAGTTATTATTCCCTGATTACTTAATAGAGCAAGGCAAGATGAAGTAGGGAAGGGGTCCTTCTATGCCAGGTTCCAAGAAACAGACTGCACTGAGACTTCTTTCTCACCTAATATTAAAACATTATTTCTGTACAGAATGACATCACATACATCTGGGCATCTGACTTCTGGTTCCCATGCAACCCCCCCATAGCTAGAAGCTGCCAGGATTTAGCACCTGCATGTCAATAATATACACACAAGAGCTTTGCTCAGATCTTGTGCAGCTTCTGGAAGTCATAAAACAATTATAAACTTCTACTCCTCTTACAGAAATTAACAAACCATGCTTCTTACAGACATTGCATCTCTGGCTTCATTCAAAACTGTGAGATGATATCTTCATGGCCTAGCTCCAGTAATTTAATTTCTTACTATTTTCCAAAGTTAACTGGAGCTGAGCTTAACCTCTTCTCTTCCAGTATCCTCTGTTAACACATATATGTTTAATTCAGTTACAATACAGTCAGAACCCACTGTTGATACATTTTTAACACAAGCAACTTTACAAATACATTTTCAACATAAACATCTGTATAAATCAGTTTGATACACAAATGATATATAATTCTTTACAGCATTCCAGCTAGCTGTGCTGCCATATGTTACACATCAACTGCCCTATCTCTACTGGCATATCTGGCAGTACCTCCTATTGTCACACACTGGTCCTGTAATCATTGTGTTAGAAATCCTTAAGCGGCATGGAATACAGACCCTCTTAGTGATGTAAAACAGGAATGCTACTGCTCTACTGTTGACAGAGGAGACCATACTTCCATATCAGTGTGAAAGATCCCTTTGATCTTTTACTCAGTTTATCATCTGTGTTTTCCCACCATTCATCATCATCATCATCATCGTCATCATCATCATCATTGACACTGGCAGGTACTTACAGTCTGCTGCTGCATGTCTTACTCATGAGAAAAGTTTCCTCTGTCAACTGCATTTGTGGTTTAACAATCTTTAAAATAAAAATATCTACCCACCCATTTGTCTTGTCATTCTACACACTTAATGAGGACAGTCCACCCACCCATTTGTTTTGTCATTCTCCACACTTAATGAGGGCAGCGTGCATATTAATATTCTCCTTAGTATATTAAGACTCCCTTCCTCTGTATGCTGGCAGGTGTCCAGGCTATCATAACTACCAAGTATGGCCTGATCATCATCATCATAATAAATAATTTTGCATCATTCTTTTGCAAATCCCACTATAGCAACCGCATCCTTCTTACGGTACTGACACTGCAGTTTCTCCAGCCTGCACTTTGGTTGAAGTCACTGTGTGAAGACATTGGTGGCTGTCTATTCTGCCAGCATGTAATTTATACATTAGAAAGTCATAATTGTCATATAATAAAAGATAATAACTGCTGTTCCTATCCTGTCATTCTTTGTCCCACCACTTTTCAAACAGTCTATACACCATTTGCACTAAAGTGTTCTCCTCCTCTCAAGGTCAGTTCCCTTATTCATTGAATTCCTGTGAACATTTCTGCAAAAAATAATAACAATGACAAGCAAACGACCATAACTTTGGATGCATCTTCATAGTTTGACTATGGATGTTCATTGTGGTATTTCTGGGGTCCCTAAACATGAAGTGCATTAATTTCACATTACAATTTTGTCTAAGAGGTGCATTTTGTAGTCACAGCTGAGAAATCTGTTACAGGCTATAATTCATCTTAACCACCACAACAACTCAAGGAGATGGATGATAAAGTAGACCACAAGATACAGACTGAACATACGTGCTCAAAATATTGACCATTAATATGACACTGCATTTAAATAAGCAAACTCAGACTTGTAGCATTAGCAATTTTCAGCATTTTTGAGCACTTACAACGTACAGCAATGTTTGTCAGACCTTTTGTTAAATGTGACATTTACCACTTTCCACACTTAGGCCAAGATGTATTAAATATCTCTTGCTATGCAAAATCATCATAAAACTCTTGTATCAATATATTAAACCCAACAGTGGAGTGACACTTTGGTTCATTTGATGAATAAAGCAAATGGCTTTGTCAGTTAACACATTTTTTTTCTTAAAGTTTTAATTGTAGAAATTTCCTCAAAGTTGCTTCTGAATTTCTTAGATGCAGTTCCCAAGAACCATGTTAAAAGCTTCACAAAGATTTTTCACACTTGCTTTGTGGCATCATCATCTGTACTGCATGTGAATATTTTTGTTGCTTGTATTCATGAAGTAGTAGAATACTTTCTTGTCCATCTCTATACTGATCTGCATGTACTGTAAATGCTTTTGGATTTCTACTCAGCTTCAGCACTGTAGCATCATTATTTATCACTCGTCATTAGTCTAGTTTGTGGAATGTGTTCCTCACTATCTATCTATTAGTGACTGTAAGGAAATCGTTTAGCAATACTGTATTAAGCATTTTACAACATAATTCTTACTTTTATGTTATATGTTAGATAAATGAAGGTTGAAGTTACTCTAAGAGTAGAACTAACTGGTTACGACTAAATGTGTCAACTTTAAGACATAGGAGGAAACAACACAGAAAGTAACCGATCAAATTGTAATATGTAGTATTTATAGGTAGGTTCATAGGTAGATACTAGGCTATCTGCCCTAGGGCATTTACAAGCCCAGCCAGAGCGTATTTGGCTTCTGCCTCCCTATTAGATTAGCCTACTGTGCCTCTGTAAAATAGGTCACAGAAGGTACCCTTTAAGATTAGTTTACTGTGCCTCTGTCTAGCAGGGACACAGAAGAGATCCCAGGGGTGAATTTGCAGTCTCCCATCCACACGTCCAGATTTCGCTTGAAGAGGGTCAGCGAGGGGCTATGTCTAACATGAATTGGGATTCTATTCCAGAGTGAGGGGAGCCTCTGGGAAATGAATATGTCCCTCCAGCATGTCCTATTTATTTTTGTGCTGAGGTTTAAGTCCCTGGAGCTTGTAGCTCTAAGGGACTTGGATTTTTTGAGGTGGGGCATGTCCATTAATTCTGGGTTTGACATGGCTTTGTACGTCAGGCATAGATCGCCTCTGAGTAGGCAGTAAGCAACTGAATAGAGCTGGAGTTTCTTTAGTCGAGCTGCATAGGACATCTGTTTGTAGCCCATGATCCTCTTGGTGAGGTACTTTTGGGGTCTCTCCAGTTGCTGCAGGTATCGGGTAAGTTACATCCCAAAAGGGGCATTGTATTCAATTATGGGCCTGATGAGTGATGAGTAGAGGGGCGCAATGACCTCTCTTGATGTAGATGCGAACTCTTTCGTGATAAGGTGGGCTATATAGAAGGTCTTTCTAACCACTTTGGCAACGTGATTATCAAAGGAGAGATTACTATCTACGTTGGTCCCCAAATCTCTAATTACTTCTTCCGTACTTAATGGATTACCACCTATGTGGTAATTTGTGGGCACCTTGTTTTTCCCAAAGGGGATGACTATGCACTTGTTAGCATTTAGCTTGAGGCCGTGGCTCTGGCAACAAGCATCCGTCTCTGTGAGACCCTTTTGGAGGATGCTTGTGTCAGCTGGAGATTCGATTATGGCCCCCAGTTTGCAGTCATCTGCGAACTTTGTCAGCCATAATCCCCCCGTGTTAGCCTGAACCTCAGAGAAGTATATACCGAACAAGAGAGGTCCCAGAACTGAGCCCTGTGGGATGCCACTTGTATCTGGTTTGGATTCGGACATAGCACCTGCGATTCTGACCATGTGAGTTCTATCCCTGAGCCAGTTTGCAACCCATCTTGTGATATAGGGGTTGATATTTAAGCTGGTAAGCTTATTTATGATGCCCAAGTGGGGTATTGTGTCGAAGGCTTTTGCGAGGTCCAGGTAGACTGTGTGGACTACATTGCCCTCATCTATAGCTTTGGTAACTGTTTCAAAGAAATCAACTAGGTTTAAGAGGCAAGATCTGCCCTTAACAAAGCCAAATTGGGTAGGGTCCAGTGTCTGAAGGCTCCCAATGTCTTTGTTTATGAGTTCCATGATAATACGCTCCATAGCTTTACAGACCAGACTAGTCAGGCTTATGGGGCGATAGTTCCCGGGGTCTGTTGTGGCACCACCTTTGTGGAGTGGGACCACTGTAGCTGTACGCCATTCTTTGGGTACATATCCTGTAGTAAGGCTAAGTTTGAACAGTGACTTAATGTGAGGGTTCAGTTCTTCTTGGAGCTCATGTAAGACACAGCCTGGGACACCGTCCGGTCCCATAGATGTTGTGTTTTTTGCTTTGGAGAGGGCAGCTTTCACCTGTGCTTCTGTGATGTCAGGGAGGTTACATTCAGTTGGGATAGGCATTTGCTCCTTTGGGGGGGAAGGGGGGGGGGAGAAGTTTGCGCTGAATCTGTCTGCCAGAATGTTGGCTATGTCTATAGGTTCGGTATATTTTGTACCATTATGCAACAATTCAGAGCATATCTGGGAGTTTCCACCCATATTCCTGACATAACTAAAGAAGGCCTTATGATTATTTTTAGTGTCTAGGGCAATTTTTCTTTCGAGACTGGCCTTTGATGATTTTATGAGGGATCGAAGTTTCTTGCTAATACTGATCAGAGATGCCTTCCCTTTTTGGGATTTTGCTCTGTCATGTAGTAGCTTCCTCCTTCTGTTGTATAGCTTATTTATGGCCGGGGTCCACCAGACTGGTCTCCTGTTTTTGGAGGAGTGAGTCTTGGTTTTATTTGGGATAGCACGATCCATGCGTTCCTGCAGGTGCTCATAGAATGCATTTGTAAAGGATTCTGCGGATTGGGCTGTATTATCCTCTGGCCGGGGGGCTTTGAATGATTCCACCTCAGTCTTGAGAAGTGCAAAGTTGGCTTTTGAGAAATTCTTTACAGTGATTTCCTTGGCTGGGGGTGGGGACGGGATATGGATGTCCAGGGAAATTTGTTTATGGTCTGATCTTACCAATGAGGGGTTTACCTCTGGTGTGGAACATAGAGTCCCCATGTTGGTGATGACCAGGTCCAATATGTTGTTCCCTCTTGTGGGAGTGGTGACTAGTTGTTCCATCGCGTTAGAGTTTATAAATTCAAGGAATCGTTGGGTGAGGGTGTTTGGGCTTGAGTAGTTTTCCCAGTCAATGTTTGGGTAGTTGAAGTCACCCAATAACATAGTGTTTGGAGAGACCTTCATATTCTCCAGTGTTCTCAGGAATGCCAAGTGGGGTTCCTGTAATAGGGAGGGTGTTCTGTAGCAGGCTACAAACTGAAAGGCAGTTTTGCCTGCTGTTAGTTGCACATGGATGGTTTCCGATGCTTCGTGCAGTGCCACTAACCTGCAGGTGTAGGTATCTTTGATGAATATAGATACTCCCCCTCCTTTTGTGCTTCGGTCTGAGTTTTGGGGCTGAAACGCATGGCATGAGTTATAACCTGGTAGTGCTGGGGTGCTCTCAGGAGCCTTGAACCAGGTTTCTGTTACTGCACAGACATCAATTTTCTCCATACTGAGGAGAGCCTTGAATGCGTGCATCTTGAGGTGTAGGCTTCTGGCATTGAGTAGCATTACCTTTAGTTTTTTTATCCTTGGGTTGTCTATGGAGGTGGGTTTGTCCTTTGAGCCTTGCCTAAAAAAGGCACTATGGGGTGGCAAGAGCCTTGGCCAGTATACGAAAGCCTAAGGGTGACAGGTGCAAGCTGTCCCTAGCGAAGCAACATGGCTTGTCGAGCATGTCATCCTAGGCTGACAGACACTGGATCCCCTTTGAATGACACCAATACTTTAGCCAATTGTTGAAACTGATCATTTTGTCTTTATACTGTGGCATCATTCTTGGTGAGGGCAAGATGCTACTCAAGGTCAGGGTCATACCAGCCTGGGCTACATGATCAGAGAGCTCCTCTATGTCTCTTTTCATGTAGTCCAGGGAGGTACATCTCAGGTCATTCACACCAGCATGGACAATGACGGAGTCATACTTGTACTTGCTTTGGAGTGACCTGAGTGCTTGCATTATGTGGTGGATCCTGGCACCCGACAGGCAGCTTACAGTGACCTTCTCCTTGTTCAGTCTGGTGAGTGGGACGTCAGTGTGCCGGACAGTAGAGTCCCCTATAACAACTGTATTTGGTGTGTTGTTTGGCCTTAAGGGCTGTGACTGAAAGGCACACTGATTTTGTGAGATATGTGATTCGTGGGTATTGTTGAGGGGTGGCTGTTGCTTGGATATCTGCTTAGGAGGTCTTTGCTGTTTAGGCAGATTTTTATTTAGAGCCTCCGAGTATGTTTTTGTGTGTTTATGTGTTGGGTATGCAGATGCAATAGGTCTGTGTGAGACTGGATTTGTGGTGCGGGTGATTACCTTTTCCTACTGGCTGACTGTGTCAGTCTTGGGTTGAGAGAGCTCTGCCTCCAGTTTGGCTGTGTAACTGCATCTCTCACATGTATTAGAGTTTGTTGGAAGGAGGAGAGGGTTGTCTGTGTACATAAGGCAATTGTAACATTGCCTCAAAATTCCCAGATTCACCAGCTGGACTGGAGAGTAACCCTGAAACTGACCCTTGGACATACCAGATTAGTATAGGGAACTGTTTTTTTACTGATAGATTAGGGAAGGGAACTGATTTTTCACTTGATCAGGAAGGACCATTCGGGAGCCTAATACTTATGAGAAGTCAAGGAGGGTGTAGTGCTTTAGTTAGTTGGTGTTTCCTTATAAGAGCTGAGCAAGTGCAGGGCTTTAGAAAGAGAATAGAGTGATTACTTTGAGAGTTTGAATAGTTCTAAGGGAAAAAGTGAAGAGCAGACTTTGTGGAGCCTGGAATAGTTTAAACCTGTTTAGGCGCAACTGCCCGACGCTGCTCAGTGCGCAAAACCGCGCAAAAAGAGAGTTGTAGGGTTTTAAGAGAGAGAGAGATCAAGAAGTTTAGAATTGACCCAAAATGACCAATAAAACTACAGCTTCTAGGCAGTAAACACTCCTCCAGGGACAGGCAGGCTGTTCAGTGTTAACCACTGCCACTGGTGAACACAGAGACTTCCCTTTATCCCAAGCAAGCACTGGCCTTCTAGAAACTTCCAAACAGTTCAGAATAGCAAATCTGTAACTGAACTTTCTTAACTTTCAGAAAGTGGGAAAAAAAGCAAGATTTTTTTTCTTTTTGTTGTAGTTTAAAGGTAGCAGAGATACACAAGCAGCAAAATATTCACAACAGTGCAATAAATGACCCCACGTTTGAGTGATAGGCCAAAATCAGGTAAAATGCAGTTTTTAGAGAAAAAAACGATTTTAAATTAAGTGCAATACAGGAAATGCAGTAAACAGGCTCTAGATGTGTTCCAAGTACTGTTACTGTTACAGATATAAACTTTAGCAAGCCGGAAAATACCAAAAAGTAGGCGGCAAAGCAGTAAAACTTAACAAGAAATCAGAAGAAAATACTTAAAATCACAAAAGTGGCTCCTTTTCTTCTCTCTGCGTTTTCTCCCCTTGGTAGGTGCTTCAGTAACAACTAGCAAGCCTGGAAAGATGCCAAAACCATGAGGCAGCCGAGTTTTAAGAGAGAGGGATCAAGGAGTTTAGAATTGACCCAAAATGGCCAATAAAACTACAGCTTAAAGGCAGTAACCACTCCTCCAGAGACAGGCAGGCTGTTCAACGTTAACCAGTGTCACTGGTGAACACAGAGACTTCCCTTTAGCCCAAGCAAGCACTGGCCTTCTAGAAACTTCCAAACAGTTCAGAACAGCAAATCTGTAACTGAACTTTCTTAACTTTCAGAAAGTGGGAAAAAAGCAAGATTTTTTTGTTTTTTTTTCTTTTTTGTTGTAGTTTAATGGTAGCAGAGATACACAAGCAGCAAAATATTCACAACAGTGAATAAATGACCCCACACTTGAGTGCTAGGCCAAAATCAGGTAAAATGCTGTTTTTAGAGAAAAAAACAATTTTAAATTAAGTGCAACATAGGAAATGCAGTAATCAGGATCTAAATGTGTTCCAAGTACTGTTACTATTACAGATATAAACTTTAGCAAGCCGGAAAATGCCAAAAAGTAGGCGGCAAAGCAGTAAAACTTAACAAAAATTCAGAAGAAAATACTTAAAATCACAAAAGTGGCTCCTTTTCTTCTCTCAGCGTTTTCTCCCCTTGGTAGGTGCTTCAGCAACAACTAGCAAGCCTGGAAAGACCACCTTCATTGTTAGTTATTTTCATCTGACACAATTGTTTACATTCATAATGTTAGCTTTTACTATGAGAGGATTTCTGAAGTAAGCTCTTACATATAGGCTCTATCTTTTTTCCATTCTTCTACAGTATCCATTCCAGTACCCACATTTCCATTAAAACATGTTGACATAGGTGAACTTCAGTTAAAGAACATGTTCGCTCCACCAGCCGCACTGCATTTTTAGTTTTTTATTTTATACATTTGTTATCTTTACATTTTCAACTGGTTTTGTTTATGAAGTGTACTTTTAAAAATAGTAAAACTGGTATGACATCGCTTACCAAGGTACTAATTGTTTGCTGGTCATTTATATATAGCACAGGATACTTATTCCCTATACCTAACAAATGCACATGAAAGATTTTATACTCATAGCAAATATACTTAACTTACTATATTAAAATGTTCATGTATATTTTTTTTCTTTCGTAAATATTTGCCCTTTTTGTGTCTTTGTTCATTATTTGATATTTTTCTTGTGCATTAGTCTTTCTAAATGTGAAGCGATACATTGTTCCTTTTCTGAAAGTAAACAATCAAAATGTCAAGTTTCTTGTAGACACAAAAGAAATGTTCATTGATTGAAGAACACCATTTACTTCGACTCAGAGTATGTATTAGTTTCGATGGACAGTCCCACTTTCCCCTGGGTTATGCAGCCTTGGAGTTAAAATAATAAAAGTGCATTGTTCACTTTTAGAAGCATCTTTGATTTGCAGTTAATTTAATTTCTGGTTATCCTCCCCATGTTAGGGTTGTAAGTGATTTGCGAAAAATGAAAATTAGAGTGTTATTTGATTTTTTTTTTGTTTCACTGATTATTCAGTTTTTCTCTGTAGCCACACCCATAAAATGATATTATGGGAGGTATTGAGGATTGAGTTCCATGCAACCTTAACACATTATAGGAAAATAAAAACAGCTTACGCGTGTAGTGGAGGAGCTACTTATTTACGTTTTGGTTTCACTATTTTATAGCCAAATGTGTTTGTTTTCGATGTGAGGTGTTCCACGTGCAAGAACGAAAAGACAACTTGCTTTTCTAGGAAGTAAGAAACTATTACTGATTCATTTGTTATGGAGATACAGTAGTTTACATATTACTTTGGGTAGTGAGGCATTTTGGGTTCAATCTTTCATGATGCCATGGCAGGGATTTTCAGCTCTGAGAAAACAAAATCCAGGGGGATGTCCTACACAACAAAATGAAATGCAAAACAACATACTGTTCGCATAAAAAATGTGTGATTTGGTATTGCTTATGGTACGAAAGTTATATACAACTCCAGATTTTTTTTTGCTTTAATTTGCTTCAGAACATGACCAATATGGGAAATGCAGGGGTGGGGGGATTACCACCTTGTAGAAAACAATGTTTTTTGTAGTGATCCTTGTTTTATTGTTTGGTTGGATTTCTAAAGTTCAGCCTTTCATTTATTTTATTTATTTATTTTTCATTTGTTTACTGGGAAGGTCTGACTGGGTCATAAAGAACCCATTTTCAGCGGAGGCCCAGGGAAGAAAAGCTCCAGTTACAGACATGTACAAACTTTATAGAGATAAGCATAAAAATTGCATGAATTGCATACAGGCGTGTAGACTTTTCACAGATGACATAAAATTTACATGAGTTACAAATAATATATAGATGTAGAAATATAAGCTTTATACAGATATCAACAAATTATTTGAGTTACAAGTAAGCAGTTGCTTTGATATGAAATAGATGTTTACTATATAAGTAATTGATAAAGGTAAGAAAGTGAAAGATACAGAATGAATGAAGTGCAGAGAGGAGAGAGAGAGAGTTGCAGTCAGGACAGATCTGGAGAAGAGATTATCCTGGATCAGAGCAAGGGCACAGCCAGGAGGTGAACATGTGTTCATCTGCAGCTTTGTGAAACTTGATGCTTGACTTTCAGAACAGAATCTCTCCTCATATATGTGTTTGTGCAATGGTTGTTTACTATCTGAAAAAGGAAACAGCTGCTCTTGGGGGAAACTAGGTACCTAACTGTCCAGCGATGACTCCTTGGTCTAGTGATAGTGATAATCATTTTTTAAGTCTGTTGGTACATTACATCTTTCATAATACAGTGTTGTGAATGCTTTGTGAATTGGAATGATGTCTGTTCCTTTAGCGGTAACATTGCAGCCAGACAGGCGGTAGTGCTGTGGATTTCATTGCCATTTGTATTGTGGCACACTGTTTATGATAGCAGTAATTGTGCATCCTTTGTGAAATCTATTCAGGATAATCTTCACACCATACAGTCTCCACAGATGTCCTGCTTTGGTACAGTGATGCCAGCTTTGGATCTTGGCCATAGTCTTTTTAGACCTGGTGTTATAAGTACACTATATATTTTTATGTTTTCATAGCTCTTATATTAGTCACCCATGAACAGAACTGTAAAACTAAATGTTTAAGAAATAGTAAGTCTGTCAGCGTCTTATAGTCATTCACTCTACTGCTTGACCCTATCAACAAATGGGTATTCTTACAAGCGATCAATAATTAGTTGGATGAGTTTTAATTGCATGAACAAAACTAGTTTAAGTCAGAGATGGAATATTGTGCTGTGTGGAATTGTTTTTGTGTGAGACCAGGGAACACAGTACTTCCTTATTATAGCGGCCCCACCAATATAGTAATGTAGAGAGTAACTGGGGCGATTCTTACCAAAATGTTTTATCAGTTATACTTTTTTAGTTCTTTTTATTTATTTTTTATGAAACATTTTAATATTTAAACATTTAAAGTGTATATAATCTTGTAATATCACAGGATACCACAGTAGTCATTTTAATAGCTGGAGCAAGACCACACAATTTATAGATTGTTTACGTAAATGTCCTGATCTTGCATTAAAGAGGTACATTACAAATCATTATACCATCTAATACTGACTGACAACTTTTCTTGAAAGAATGTACAGTTCAGTTTTGAAAGCTGGTCCCTCATTAAATGCACTGTACGTGAATATGATTCTCAGTGATGAGTAGTGGTTTGAACAGTAATCTATGGGGTGTATATGCACTCCCCTATGACATTGAACACCTTAATGATGCATACCACTCAGCTGTCCAGGATTTCAGAAACTGTCTGGATTTTTGCTTTATGTTTTTCTCTTGTTCCTCATAAAATGCGTGGAGAAGTGCAAGGGAAGCACAGCTGGAATGAGGATCAGTGCAGTTTGCAGTGAAACAGTCACCTAAAACTGGATTTATCACCTTGCTTACTCTTTACATTACTATATTGGCAAGCCGCTATAATAAGGAAGTACCGGGAGCATTTTAATGAGGACCTTCACCTTTCTTCTCAGGTGTTTGACCATAAAGTTGGCATGTATAAAGTTTTGGGAGTAGTAGATGTAGAGGGTCATGTCCCCCTTGCAGAAGGCATGTGTTTAGGTGTGGTGTATTAAGACCAAGCTGTGTTTTCCTGGAAGAATCTTACAAACAGTCATATATTTGTAATGCTTATTCTTTCTCTCTAAGAAGGTGCAGTCCTCGAGTTAGAATAGTTACATAAGGGATATAAGGGTGTAGGTAGGCCTTGTTTTCTTGCGAAAGCAAATGCCACTTGAGCTCTTTTCTCATTTCTTTTCTGATATTTAGATTAGCTGATTAAATGTTCCTAAGGGGCAGCTGGCATTGTTTTGGCTAAGGTGAAAAGTGAAAAACTGGGTAATTTGGTATTGTATATGGTAAGAAAGTTATATACAACTTCAGATGTTTTTTACTTGCATCTGTTTCAGTACATGACTGATATGGGGAAGTGGGGGATTACCACCCTGTAGAAAATGGTGTTTCCTGTATTAATCCTTGTTTTCTTGTTATTGTATTTGATATTTAGTGATTTTGGACAAAATGTAAGTTAGCATTTTGAGTTTTGGAAAAATGTTTTGGTCATTTATATATATGTATATACATATATATATATATATATATATATATATATATATATATAAACTTTTGCTACATATCTTTATTTTTTTTACATTCCCAACACCAAAAGGAGGGTATATACTAAACCACACACAAACTGAATGTCAAACAGCTTGGCAAACATGCACATTTCAGTAGCCATGTAGGCTATTGGTGTTTTCTATTAATATAGAGTATGTCTTTGAAACAATTTTTGGACAACATATCTGGATACCATAATTTATAATCTGCTAATGTTATCTACAAAGCAAATATCCTACTCTTTCAACTCTGATAAACAAAGTATAACCCTCCTAGTAACCTAAGATCCCAAAGCCAAACCCAGTTAGAAATAAGAAAATCTAGCAATCACCATGTTGGTTCAGTTTACTCTGTATATGTAATAAAGATCATTGTCCTAGTTCTACTGCCTTTTTACAAAAGTGTATTGCCTCTTGCTTTGTACAGTGTTCACTTAAATAAGTTATTTGTTTTGCTTTACTCTTGTAACCATGATTACTTCTTACTTCCAGATTCTATATCAAAATCAAGCTGTTAATATGGAAAGGTTGTAAAAATTTGATTATTATAACATTTCTGTACCCTTCTAATTTTCACCTTCTTCATCTATTGTACCAGTCACCACACCTTTCTCTTAGTATTTTAATAATCACAGTTTTAATTATCTCATTAGTTACTTTGTATTTCATTAATAAAAGTCTCAGTCTTTGCAAGTAAATAGGCATTTAACTCTCAAGAGTAGAGTAAAGCATTTATTTCTATTTTTTTAAATAAAATATCACACTCTGCAAGTATATAGACATTGTAACTCCCAGGAATGGTATAACACATTTCTTTCTTTTTATACTTTTATATTTTTTCATAAATATTTTTATACATTTATTATTCCTTTTAGCAGACTTAGATACATTCATATTATGTTTTATTAAGGCTTTCAGAATCATTTCAGGAAATCCAGGACTCTTGGAACATATGCAAAGCCTCCTCTTACAGGTTAAGACAACTATCCCAAAGTTATGTGAAATTCAGTGTATAGTTTTTTTTTTTCTGTTTACTTAATATAATAAAAATTCTTACTTAAATGCTATCACCTTGGTATAATAAATTTCTGATTTAACAATGTTGCTTTCATTAGTTATTGCCATCTTAACTTTTGATATTTTTACATTAACTTAAATTTTGTTTTCTTCATGAAATTATACTTTCTTGTGTTTTCTCCTACACCAGATACCTACATTTTTTCTTGGATCACTTATATCTGTTCTCATCTTCATCTTGCTCAAAATGTAGACTTAAACCTATCTCTTCCTCCGTATTCTCATATTTCTGCATAATCCACCCCTTTCTTTTTCCTTATTCATAAAAAAGCAACAGATTATCTGCATTTGCTTGATTGTAACTTGCTTTCCCCAAAGTATATCACTTTGTTTTTCAATCTTTTTTATGCTAGTGCAGGAAGGAACTGTGTGAGTGTATACTTATGGCTGCAGTGTTTGAACAGATTGTGGATATTATGTTTAGTTTATGGGGGGGGGGGTTACCATTATTATTTTTGCTGTTAGAGCAACAAAGCAGCAAGTTTTAAATCTGTACATTTTCGGTAGAGCTAGATTGTGACCCTCTGGTTTCAACAAACCAAGTTTCGGCATAGTGCTGATGTTCTTCATCTCCCATTGCTGCAGTCCTTACATATGGGTACTCCACTGTCCACAATCGGCCCGAATACCAAAGGGCTAGAACCGGCGTCGGTCATCGGCGCCCGAGACTGATGTCAGTACGTGCCAGTACAAATGCGCATGACCAACGCCATAACCTCAGTCTTTCTTGCCGCGTGGTCCTAAGCAGAAGCAGCATTTGCAAGTGCCGTTCGGCGTTCTGGAATTGTCAATTTTTGAGTTTCAGACCGGAGACCAAGTTGGGCTAAGTACCCCGTTGGGGACACTTTTGTCTTTTTCTTGCCTCAGTATTGACGGATGTCAGAAAAAGTTAATAACTGTATTTCTTGTGGGAAACAGATTCCTCATAGGGATTACCATTCACTCTGTATTCCTTGTTTGGGGCCTGAGCACGACGTTGTTGGGTGTCGCTTTTGTGCTACTTTTAACAAGCGCACTATTAAACGCGGGTTGGACTGTGCTAGGCTGGTGTTTGGTAAACGTTGTAATTACAACATGCCGTCGGATTCGCCGACGCCTGGTTCTTCTAAAAACCGCAAAGAGAAGTCTTTGCAGTCCAAACAGGATGAGTCGTCCACTCCGGACGCCGGTTCTGGAGAACCACTGACTACTTCAGCGGCTCCTTCTGAAAGTTTACCTGAGTCTCAAGGGGAGCCTTTGTTACTACAGGAAGTGGCTTCTCCTGTGTTAGGCCAGGCTGAGGGTGCTTCTCTGATGTCAGTGGTTCCCTCCCCTCATAGGGTAGTTAGGCCTCCTCCTTCTCAAAGCAAAGCCCATTCTAAGTCTAAGTCTGCCCCTGCTGGTGCTAGTCCCCAGGGTCCAGCTCCTAGGAAGCACATGTTAAAGATGGCTGAAGATTTGATTACTTTAATTAGGGGTTCTATGCCCCCCCCCTGCGAAGAGGCCCAGGGTAGAGACAGAGTTGGAGGGTTTGGTTCAGTCTTCCAATGAGTCAGATTCCTCTGTAGAAGAACTTCAGGATTTCCCTCCCTATTCTGATTCAGAGGCTGAGGACACTACTCCCTCTGCGTCCCCCTCCAGAAGATTTTTCTTTCTCTGAGACTTTTCATTCCATGAGGGAACATTTCAAATGGGAGGGCCAGGATTATTCTGATTCTCGAAAAAGGCTAAGAGAATTCTTGTTTTTGCCTCAGCATAGGCCCTTGGCTATTCCCCCTGTACTGGATGTTGTTCAGGATGTATTTTCTGAGGCTGCCCTTAACCCAGATTCTCTGCCTCCTGCCCCGGTTAAACCAGATAGATACTACAGGGTTCCGGAAGCTCACAAGTACTTATATAAGAGTCCTAGGGCTGATCCAGAAACTATTACTCAAGGCCCCAAAGGTGTTAGGGCTTCTGTGGTTAGGAATTCAGTTCCTCTGGACAAGGATGCTAGGGCCCTGGATAGGTGGGGTAAAAAACTGTATACCTCTTCTACTTTGGCTATGAGAGCTTTAAATTGTCAGTTTCATATGCTCAGGTATCAAAATTATTTGCTGGGCCAATTGAAATATAAAGTAGATGCTTTAGCTGAAGGTATTGAATGTAAGGAGCTTCAGGATTTAGTGCATGCTTCAGACCAAGTTGGTAAGCATTCTTTGCAGTGTGGTTTTGATGCTTTACAGGCTTCTTCCAGGGTGGCTGCTACTAGTTCAGTTGTTCGCAGGCATGCCTGGCTTAAAGATCAGACCTTGTCGGAGCATGTTAAGGCTCGAATTATGGATGCTCCTCTGCAATCTGATGTTCTTTTGGCCCTCCAGTAGAATCAGTTTTGAAAAAATGGAGGAAAAAGCTAAGTCTATGCAGACAGTTAAGGACTTTTTACAGGTTCAGCCCCCTAAGTTCAGTAGGAATTGGCCTGCTAAGGGATGGTCTTTCCCCTCTTCAGATTATCAACCTAGGGGCAGGTCGAGGCGAGGTAGAGGTAGGGCTTCCTCTCAGGGCCCTGTTACTTCTAGGTCTTTGAGTTCTTCTACCCCTTCTGCTGGGAGGGCAGGGGTCAGTCCTTCGAAACAGACCCAATGACCTTTGTCTTCAGCTGCCGGACTCTGCCTTGCTGGCAGCTCCTCTAGGAGGAAAACTGGGACTTTTCAAAAGGAATTGGCATTTGGTTACCCAAGACAAATGGGTATTGGACATAATAACTCGAGGCTACAAATTTTATTTTCACACATTCCTCCTTTCAAAGGTATGCGGATGTGCCTCATCAGCAAAGACTGGAAGCACAGGCACAAATTTCTTCTCTGCTTCAGTTGGGAGCAATACAGGAAGTACCTTCTGCAGAAAGAGGCACAGGGTTTTATTCCCGTCTTTTCTTAGTGCCAAAGAAAGGAAATACTTGGAGGCCCATTCTGGATTTGTCCATTCTAAACACCTTTCTGGAAATTCCAAAATTCAAGATGTTAACACTGCAACAGCTGTTGCCTATGCTGGGCAAAGATCACTGGATGGTGACTCTGGATCTCAAAGAGGCCTATCTTCACATTCCTATCAGGCCCAGTTGCAGAAAATTCCTGAGATTTCGGAATGGGAATTTGCATTATCAGTTCTCTGCATTGCCCTTTGGCTTGTCTACTGTGCCCAGGGTATTCACAAAAGTCCTGGCTCCAGTAATAGCTTTTCTCAGACTAACAGGAATTCAAATTTATCCTTATCTGGACGACTGTTTGATTCTGGCTCAAGGCAAGCACGAACTTCTTCAACATCTGCAGTATGTAATGACAGTTTTAAGTTGCCTAGGGTATTCTGTGAACGAAATAAAGTCCAGTCTAGTACCCTCACAAGAGATGTGTTTTCTGGGTGTGAGACTGAATACAGCTGCTCAGATGGCATTTCTTACCCCGGACAAACAAAGAAATCTTCACCTATACTTCCAACAGCTATCAGTAATGTCCAGGCTGACTGCAAGGACAGTCCTTCAAGCCTTGGGGTTCATGGCATCTTGCATTCTAGTACTTCCCAATGCCAAACTGCATATGAGGAAGCTACAATGGTATCTCAAAAGCGTTTGGACTCAACACAGCCACGATTTGGACACTGTCATTCGGATTCTACCTTGCATTCAGAAAGAATTTCTGTGGTGGGCTCAGGAATGTCACCTAAACAAGGGGCTCTCTGTGACCCAACCAGAGGCAAGTCAGATATTGACATCAGACGCCTCGGAGTCAGCCTGGGGAGCTCATTTCAGAGGAAAATGGATTCAAGACCTTTGGCCCCCAGAGCTACTTCACTTGCATATCAACATGAAAGAGATGCTGGCAGTTCAATTTGCTTTGGAAGGATTCAAGAGCCTACTTCAACCAGGACTGGTGTTGATTCAAACAGACAACACAACTGTCATGTGGTACATCAACAAGCAGGGGGGGACTCATTCTTACCCTCTTTGCAGACAAGCAATGCTGTTATGGGAAACTGCTTTGAATCTGCACATCACTCTTCGAGCACAGTTTCTGCCAGGAGCACAAAATTCGTTAGCAGATGTTCTGAGCAGACAGATTGTGGATCCTCACGAATGGAAATTGGACCCTCAGGTATTTCTTCAGTTGACCAGGGCTTGGGGAACTCCAGACATAGATCTGTTCGCTTCTCCTCTGAATTTCCAACTGCCACTGTTTTGCACAAGGCTGTTTCATCCAAAAGCCTGGAAAATAGATGCACTATCCTTCAGTTGGAGCAACCTTCACGTGTATGCTTTTCCTCCTTTGCCTCTTCTTCCAAAGGTGCTGTTGAAAGTCAGGAGGGACAAACCTTGCATGATCCTTATAGCACCGGATTGGCCTCGTCAGCATTGGTACCCTCTGTTGAGGAGCTTAATTCATGGAACACCTTGGCCATTACCACAGATTCCTCACTTATTGTCTCAGGAAAACAATCATTTCCTCAATGTCAGGGTGCAATCCCTACACCTGACAGCCTGGCATTCTGTTTTAGAGAAGGAGGGCCTTCAGCTCCCTCAACAAGTTTTGGATGTTATTTTGGAAGCCAGGCCCTAGTACTCGAAAAGTTTATGCTGATAAATGGAAGAGATTTTTTCTTTGGAGTTTAGCTAAAGGCTTTGATGTCAAATTGCCTAATTTGAGTTGTACATTGCAATATTTGACTATTTTATTGGACAAGGGTTTGTCCTTCTCTTCTGTAAAAGTGCATGCTGCAGCTATTTCTGCTCACTATGATTGTGACCCTCCTTTATTTTCACATCCATTGGTTAAACAGTTTCTTAGAGGGGCAAAGAATATAAGACCCCACGGAGGGCTCCTACTCCTACCTGGGATCTTAATTTTGTTTTGGAAAAGCTGAATCTGCCTCCTTTTGAACCTGCAGCTACAGCTGAATTGAAGTTGTTGTCTTGGAAGACTGCTTTTTATTGGCTGTTACTTCTGCTAGAAGGGTATCTGAATTACAGGCCCTCATGGCAGTGGAACCTTTTCTGATTTTTCACAAGGACAGAGTTTCCTTACGTACTAATCCTACTTTTCTGCCTAAAGTGATTTCTAATGTGGCATTGAACCAATCTATACATTTGCCTACTTTTTATGCTGACCCCCAAAATGAAGGGGGAAAAGTTTTGCATTCTTTGGATGTACATAGGCAGTTAAGGTATTATTTGTTCAGAACCAAAGAGTTCAGAAGATCTCAACAATTATTTGTTTCATTTGCTTTGACTTCACGAGGAAAGCTGTCTCAAACAAACTATTTCCAAGTGGATTGGCCATTGTATTGCTTTTTGTTACTCTCATCATGGAAAGGAGGTTCCAGTTGGGATCAGGCCTTATTCTACTAGGGCTACGGCCACCTCTACTGCTTTTTTGAGAGGGGTAGCTACTAAAGGCATTCTAGAGGCAGCTACTTGGAGTTCTGTACATACCTTTACAAAGCATTATCATTTACCTCTTTATTCTAGGTCTAGGGCTGGGTTTGCCACTGCAATCTTACAGGGCATGTTAGCAGCTCCTACTGCTATTTAGTTAGCCAGCCTCCCTTTTTTCCGTTGCTCTGGGATTCTACCCATATGTAAGGACTGCAGCAATGGGAGGCGAAGAACATAGTACAGTTTGTACCTACCATAAATGTAGATGTTCGAGGATCTCCATTGCTGCAGTCCAATTTTCCCTCCCTCCTTCCCCCCTTTTCTTTTTAGGTTGGGGTTTGGGTGGTGTTTTTTGCATTCTGACGTCTGAGGCAAGAAAGACTGAGGTTATGGCGTCGGTCATGCGCATTTGTACTGGCCCGTACTGATGCCAGTCTCGGGCCGATGACCGACGCCGGTTCTAGCCCTTTGGTATTCGGGCCGATTGTGGACAGCGGAGTACCCATATGTAAGGACTGCAGCAATGGAGATCCTCGAACATCTACATTTATGGTGGGTACAAAACTGTACTTTTTGTCCCATTTCTCTTTTTGTGTTGGTAAAGGCCAACACTGTGATCTTATTAACAGATACCACAGTATGCTTTTTGAAAACTGAGGGACTCTCAGATTCTGTAACAAATGTTAAAGTAGCTGACAGTATTTTCAGCAATCATAATGTATAGCTTTCCCCAATGCATTAGGTAACTACTTATTAAAAAATCAACAGATACACATATTCTGTTATCAGAAGTGCAGATCTTTGTGAACTTGTTTAAACTGTCTTCCCTTTAATCAATTTTACATGATAACCATTGGTCTCTGTGTAGACTGCAGACATCAAGATTTCAAGAATATGCAAGTAGTTCAGCTTGTTTTGGGATCATAAGTTAACTGCTGTTAGGATTTAATGCAGAGGCATAAACAGACAGTGCTTATGTTTTAGATGTAGACAGGCAACCTCATGATAGCCTTGTTAAAAATATCATTCAGTGCAAAAAAGAAAAATGAGTCTTGCAGCAGTAGCTTTAAGTTGAGTATTGTTATTTGGGACCCAGGGCATTCAACCAAATTCTAAAGAGCAGCATAGCTTCACACATCGCATGATGCAAAATTGTTTTTGTAGTAATTCATAAGGAGGGGTCTCCTTATATTTCTAGTTGTTCTCCATTATGAAATATTTTAGCCAAGCTGTATAGACTTTGTATGGACAGGGCCCATTATGATAACCCCTTGTTTAAAGTGTCTGAACTGGACTTATTTATTATTAATATTGGGTAACCAAATTAATTTTATAATTCTTTTTGTTTCAGTGGTTATCAAAGTACCAAATATTTATTTTTTGTTTTAAGTGTTTAGCTGTTCTAAGAATGAGCATTGCAAAACTGTGTGGTAATAGCTCTGTTTTTTTAACTGTAGTTAATTAGGCTTGCTACCTTCTCAGATACCCAAAGTGGGACATTTTTTCAGAAACATGAAATTTTACAGGACAAACCATACCCAGAACCAATGTAAATTACTGGATTTCACCATTTTTGCCAAAATAAAAGTTCATTTTAGAAATTGGAATATGGTTGCAACTACTAGGCAGTATTCACTTCACCAAAAATCAATGTCCATACGAGATAGTTTAAAACAGTTTATTAACAAACAGCAACGGCAAGCGCTTTCACCATAAAAGGCTTCCTCAGGCCAACTGCATAATTTAATTAACAATCTTCTTATATATTAATCAATTTAATGACATCATTTCCTGTTATCAATTAAGTAAAAATATTTTCCATAACATTACATAAATATCAAAATGCTTATATATAAAAATAAAAATATCTATATGATATACATTAAAACGATATGTTAATATTCTTAAAAATATATAAAAGATGTCATACCTAGATGATATATATATAATAAACTGATATGCAATATATATATAAACTAAAATACAATAACATGCTAAATGGACCTTAGCTAATGATAGAAATACTATTGTATACACTAAGGAATGTCTGCAATAATATTCAACAATTAATAATATCATATATAAACAATAAGTATGTAAGGAATCCTATAAATAGCTAAATATATGCTATTTCCTCAATGGTCTACCTTTTAGAATGGGTTTAATAGGAACCCTGTCATTAAGTCCAGGTTATCTATCCGCCCTGAGCCTAATGATCCATTTGCTCTCAAACTGTTCAGTGGTATTCCTAATATTGCCTTTTCTAATGTTAACATAATTCATACAAATAGCTTGAAATTTAAACATATGATCAGGGGAAGTTTCATTCACATGTTTAGCCAAGGCATTTTTATTACATTTGATTTTAATATTATATACATGTTCTTTGATTCTTTCTTTTAATTTTCTATCGGTCTTGCCTACATAGTAGGCAGAACAGACAGAACAGGTAGAAAGGTACACTAAATGTTGTGTATCACAATCTGCCTCAGCGTGAAAAAAGAATCGGCTTCTCGTAACTGGATGTATAAACCTACCAGATGTCTCTATATATTCACAATACCTACATCTATTACATGGCCTAGTATATTTGTTCTCACTATTGTCTTTATACTATCTACCCTGTAGCCTACTGGGGCCACATAGCATTCTATATAAGTTTGTTTTATTTTATAAATAAATTTAGGTCTAGTCCCTATAAATTCCTTTAATGTAGGTTCAACTTTTAATATATCCCAAAATTTAATATAAGCACCTCTAATTTGATTAACATCTTGAGTATAATATATGTTCACATTCACTCGCTGATTTATCTTATTATCTTGTGACTTATCATATACATTCGCTGAGGCAAAATACGGTTGCGCTCTTCCTTGCCTAAGATCTTGTATTCCAGCAAACCCCTGTGTTATTTCATCATAACTATATGATCTATCCATAAATTTATGTTCAAGTGCCTTCAGCTCATTATTAAATCCCTTTTCCGAAGAATTCAAACGTGAAACTCTCATGGTTTGTCCCCGTATGATATTTTTAAATACATATTCAGGATGCATGCTAGATCTATGTAGCATAGCATTCCTATAACACGTTTTCCTGAAGACACCCGTATTTAGTAAACCATGAGGCAATCTTTCTACAAATACATCTAAGAAGGACACTCTTTCTCTAGATGCAATCATAGTAAATTTTAAATAACTGGTTAACCCGTTAATTTGTTTCAGAAATTCATCTAACGATATCCGAATTCCAAATGAAAAATAAATCGTCCCTAAAACGGGCGTAAAACTTTACATATTGTAAAAAATAGTCCAATTTAAACAGGCATCTACATTCCCAATCTGCCATGACCAAGTTGGCGTAGCTATTGGCACAAGAAGTGCCCATAGCTACGCCATCTCTTTGTATGTAAATTTGATTATGAAATGTAAAAACATTATTATTCAAAATAATTTTCATAAGATTACAAATCATGGTTATATGTGTTTCAGTAAATGTACCTTGTTGTTGCAAGCATCTACTAATACTAATAATTCCTTCTAAATTAGGGATACATGTAAAAAGGGACTGAACATCTAAAGTTACCATTATAAATCTTTCATCGTATGTAATATATTTCATTTCACTATATAACTTTATTAAAAACTGTTTTGTATCTTTTAATATATGTTCATAGCTATTAACTTCTGGCCTCAGCTTACTTTCAAGGTATACAGACAAAGGTTCAGTCACCCACCCTCGGCCTGCTACTATCGGTCTCATGGGTGGGTCAAAAGGATCTTGGTGAATCTTTGGTACTCCTTGTATAATTGGGAGTTTTGGTTCATTTACTAAGAAATATTTTAACATTTCATCAGTGATAAGTCCGTTATTACACATAGCTAATAATAAATCTGATACATTCCTAATAATCCTATCTACGTGTTGCGAATGGATACGACTATAATATTTCATATCATTTAATAAGTTATTCATACTTGTTATATAGTCAGTAGTATTCATAATAACTGTAGGTCTGCCCTTATCAGCAGGGTCTGATCATGATATTACAGTCAGTTCTTAAATCATTTAAAGCTAATCTTTGTCTCATAGATAGATTTCCAGACCATTTTTTATCTTTATTATGCTGGTCCATGTGATGTAATTCCTGTTCCACTAATTTAGAAAAAGCATCGACTAAAGGATGCAATGCAGGTACATAACTGCTAGGTTTACAGGGCCTACATAAATTTTCATTTTCATTCATTCCACTAAAGTTGAATTTTAATAGTAAGTTACGAACAAACATTTTAAGGTCAACCACAGAGTCAGAGATTTCAATTTTGGTAGAGGGAATAAAAGAAAGTCCTTTTTCTAGGACATATATCTCATCGTCAGTCAAGATTCTATCAGAAATATTCCAAATCAGTGATTGGTTACTTTCTCCCACATCTTTTTCAAGTTGGGGCCTACGTGCTCTTCTTCTGCCAATCTCTTTCTCTGTCTGCCTCTGCTCATTGAGCGATCCCTCCCGCCTTTCCGAAATTCTGAGATAGGGAAAGGGGTCGCTTCAGTATTCCCTTTAAAATGTTTATTAATGTCAATTTTCCTCCTAACTACAGGTTGTTCTTGAACAGAATCATTAATTTTAGAACCAGGCTCATGATCTTTCATAATTGGTCTTATACATTCAACAGCATTGCTTGTTCTATTAACTGCAGTAGAACCTGAATCAAGTATATTCAATCCATTCCCCTCATGTACAAGTATATTAGTAGTCTGGTCATTTTTATCTGTACTACTATCACTACTACCATGCTGAGCAGACATTAAATGACTATTAGCTTCATCAACAAGTTCTGAATTACTGACATCTCTGCTATTAATCAATGCATCATTAGTATTTCTATTTTTATTTTTATACAATTTGTTAGTTTCGTTCTTGTTAAAACGCTGTTTATTTGAGGGGTCCCTAGGCCAAGTAAAAATGTGGCCGTTTTTAAAATCAAGGGTATCCCTTCGTATTTTACTGTGTTTTTGTTCTAACAATTTCTTTTCAAAGAAGAATACATTATCTAACAGTTTATTAAGCGTTTTATCCAAAACACAAGTCGGATACATTTCAGATATATGTTGTCGCTGCTCTTTGATTCTATCTCTCAGTGACATTTCCTCAGGTAAAAAATAGTCATTTAACAATTGCATATAACGTATTCCTGTATCAATATTTATCAGTTGCCATTTATATAGCAACTCTGGATACAAAGTACCTGTTGTGGGCATTTTGAATATACGCAAGCCTCTCGGAAAGATTTTCCGAGCTATACACAGTTCAAAGTGCTGTCGTTGTAACTGGAGGCATTTCATTTTTATAAAATCCATCTCCATTTGTTCAAGTAAGGAAGTTAGTCCACTAAAGTCACTCTGTTCACCGGTCTCATCAGCCATATCGCTATTGACGTCATACGCCAATAGCGGGTTGTCTCTTCCGGTTATGTAACTTTCAAACCTCTCCATATAGTTGGTATTTTCCTCCGGTTTATATGGTAATTCAACTAGATCTTTAGCAAGTTCAGCCATCACGTAAATGCAGCAAAAAATAACGAGAAATATTAAAAAACAAATAGCTGCAATATAATAATCCAATAGGAAAGAAAAACACCAGTTAATGCGATGGCAGAACAATATGCTCAATGTTCAAGTTTGCGTAGATGGAATACGGTTGCAACTACTAGGCAGTATTCACTTCACCAAAAATCAATGTCCATACGAGATAGTTTAAAACAGTTTATTAACAAACAGCAACGGAAAGCGCTTTCACCATAAAAGGCTTCCTCAGGCCATCTGCATAGTTTAATTAACAATCTTCTTAAATATTAATCAATTTAATGACATCATTTCCTGTTATCAATTAAGTAAAAATATTTTTCATAACATTACATAAATATCAAAATGCTTATATATAAAAATAAAAATATCTATATGATATACATTAAAACAATATGCATCCATGTTAATATTCTTAAAAATATATAAAAGATGTCATACCTAGATGATATATATATATATATATATATATATAATAAACTGATATGCAATATATATATAAACTAAAATACAATAACATGCTAAATGGAATGTCTGCAATAATATTCAACAATTAATAATATCATATATAAACAATAAGTATGTAAGGAATCCTATAAATAGCTAAACATATATATATATATAGAGAGAGAGACATCTGGTAGGTTTATACATCCAGTTATGAGACGCCCATTCTTTTTTCACGCTGAGGCAGATTGTGATACACAACATTTAGTGTACCTTGCTACCTGTTCTGTCTGTTCTGCCTACTATGTAGGCAAGACCGATAGAAAATTAAAGGAAAGAATCAAAGAACATGTATATAATATTAAAATCAAATGTAATAAAAATGCCTTGGCTAAACATGTGAATGAAACTTCCCCTGATCATATGTTTAAATTTCAAGCTATTTGTATGAATTATGTTAACATTAGAAGGGGCGATATTAGGAATACCACCGAACAGTTTGAGAGCAAATGGATCATTAGGCTCAGGGCGGATAGATACCCTGGACTTAATGACAGGGTTCCTATTAAACCCATTCTAAAAGGTAGACCATTGAGGAAATAGCATATGTTTAGCTATTTATAGGATTCCTTACATACTTATTGTTTATATATGATATTAATTGTTGACTATTATTGCAGACATTCCTTAGTGTATATAATAGTATTTCTATCATTAGCTAAGGTCCATTTAGCATGTTATTGTATTTTAGTTTATATATATATTGCATATCAGTTTATTATATATATATATCATCTAGGTATGACATCTTTTATATATTTTTAAGAATATTAACATGGATGCATATCATTTTAATGTATATCATATAGATATTTTTATATATAAGCATTTTGATATTTATGTAATGTTATGAAAAATATTTTTACTTAATTGATAACAGGAAATGATGTCATTAAATTGATTAATATATAAGAAGATTGTTAATTCAACTATGCAGTTGGCCTGAGGAAGCCTTTTATGGTGAAAGCGCTTGCCGTTGCTGTTTGTTAATAAACTGTTTTAAACTATCTCGTATGGACGTTGATTTTTGGTGAAGTGAATACTGCCTAGCAGTTGCAACCGTATTCCATCTACGCAAACTTGAACAATGAGCATATTATTCTGCCATCGCATTAACTGGTGTTTTTCTTTCCTATTGGATCATTATATTGCAGCTATTTGTTTTTTATCATTTTAGAAATTGAGTTGTTTATATTATTTGATATCATATTAAGGGGCTGTATAAAACCTTGCAGCATTGTGGAAATAGATTTTGCATGATGAATAGCCATCAGCATGTGTGTGCCTCAGAAAACCAAACAATACAGTGTAGCCAGCGAAAATAACAGGGTTGGCTGTCATACCTCTCAACCTCTTAGAGAGAAAATCTGGTCATAAAAGTGGAACAAAGACCCAAAAGTAGGGAAAAATTTTAAATATTGCTCCTACAAACTTAGAAAGTTGATAGAATAACAGGTTTTGCATTAGCATGAATTTTCTGAAGGGTATGAAGTCTGAAACTCAGTCATCTGCCATTATTTTGTAACTTCATTCTTTAATGATTTGCTCCTAATTTACCAGAAAGCCACAATTTTATGAAAAATGGGCCAAAAATATGAGGCAAAAATCTGGACATTCTGCGAAAATCTGTACAGTTGAGAGGTATGCTGGTTGTTTTATATGCTAATGACTGCATAATGAAACTCCATGTATGCTAATGAAAGAAAACAAGATGGTTGTGAGATTCACAAACATTTAAATCCCTGGCTGTGATGCTATACCCACTGTAGATCTGTACATGACCACATGCTCAGGGTAAGTCAGTGTACAGTGCTAGAGGTTGCAGCAGCTATTGTAAATGTCTGTCTGCATGAGGCACTTATAACAGCTGCTGCTGCCAATGGAGTGCAGTGCTGTCTCCGGGAAAAACAAAACAAAAAAATTATATAAATTACAAATGCAAAAATAGTATCTAGTTGTACAGATATATATTTATAAAATATATATGCAGATGGATTCACTTCTGAATCTCAAATTTCCGAAACATCGAATTTCATATGATCGACACCATATGATCAATGTTTCAGAATCTCGACATTCTGAAATAAATCTATAAGAAAAAAACAACTTTCTCAACATTTCTGCAGGGGGGCAAGCCCCCCTGCACCCTGCACACCCCCGCTACTTAAATATACCAACTCCGAGATAGCACTACAGTGAGGAAAAAGGAAATCTCCCGTTCCACGCTGTATGCAGATCTCTTTTCAGAATTTTGAAGTTCTAAATCTTCAATCATATGGTCTTGACCTTATGAAATTCGAAGTTTTAGGATTTCGAGATTATGAAGGGAACCCATGAAGAGGTACCATCACAAGGAAAAACCATCTCCAGGCTGGACATACCCACAGGCAGACCAGCTAGGAAAGTACAAAGGGCAGGTAAAGAAGTGAGCTGGCACTACCTGGAAGTGCATGGGATGAACTGTCTGTGTTCTAAAGTTTGTTCCCTAGCATGACTGATGAGACTTTGTGCCTGTCATCATGTAGTTTACCCCTCTGAGTGAGAGGAATTTGCTAATTAGAACTCTTTTCATATTTGTTTCTGAATGTTCCATTTGTGCAATAAGCAAGCCTACTAATCCTTTGAGTTCTACACAATTCCAAGCACATGCCTAAGCACTTGAGGAGTGTGGTCATGTGGGAAGCACAGATAAGAGGGGTAGGTTAAATGACATGCTCATAGCTCTCTAGTGTACCTCATTAGGCATAATGTTCCTCAATGTAAGGGTGTGTCACGCATTCAAGTGTTCAGAATTTATTTAACAGATTTCCATGGTAAATTACAGTAAATGACTTTTTATTAGTCTACCATGACACATTTTGACCATGTTGTGAGATTTCTAGCTGGCTGTAGTTATTGGTAAGCTGTTATTAAGTGCTCCACTTGATGCCCATTTGTTCAACAGTTTTGTTAGTGGTGGTGTTCCACAGTCTGTTGATGTAAGGTTGAGAGAAGTGGTCAGGCCATCTTTAACCATCTGAAAATGGAGTCACTGTTGAGTGTTTCTCTTAGAAACAAACAGAGAGATACAAGTTTGCCATGTTTTACACCTTGAAGTGCTGTTATAAGTACCTACATTTATTATTTTGTCCTCAGTCATGAAAATGAAGTGGTCATTAGTACCTGTCTTTGTACAAAGGTTGAAACACATGTGCATTAATTTGGGCATGACTTGCCTGCTGGCTTTCCTGAGATCTTTAACAGTCAGACTAATATGGCTGGAGAAGGTGAAGGGTAGTGTTCCTTTTAAAATACAAGATGGTATGGGGAGGGGTCCAAGATTTTTCTCATCATCCCCCATAAGCAGTACAAGAGGAGACTCCTGCAGGAGAGCTATACTGGTCACAGTATAAGGCTTATGTATGGAATAGTTTGACTAAAGCTGTCACCCATGCTACTGGCATCTCACATACATGGGAGCAGTGCCATCACCAACATATAGGCTTGAGGTGCTGCAAGCCTGACCTCCTTGGCCAGTGGGAGGCTGTAGTTAAGGTGGGATCACCATCTCCATACTCTACGTATAACATAATTTACCTAGCTATGCCCCCTGCCAATGCATGGCACCATACACCCTTTTATTCTGCTCTCTCTTTATCCTCAGCCCCTGCAGACAATGAAAAGAACAGAGAAATGCATAAGAACAGACTAGTGCATCTAAGAGAATGCTGGGGTAAGAAAGCTGCTGTTGTGAAAGATGTGTCTGCTTGCATAATGAAAGGTAGCAATTAAAAAATAATGGTAAATAACATTTATTCAGCAGGACATCATCTGTCAGTACTGGCATTCCTTACTGGAATAAGTATGACTGCACAAAGTTAGAATTTTTATTCTGTGTGCCCCTCCCTGTATATCTGGAGAAGTGGCTCATTGAGTTATTCTATGTGCACTGAAATTAAGGTGGCTGTTGGTTAACCCCCCAACTAAAAATTCCGTTGTCATGATGCTATTTTAGCTATCAAAATAGTTAAACTAACAAAGTTGGAAGTGAGCCGTTAAAATGGTAAAATAACTGTGTATGTCCGATTTCTGCAAGATTATTTTCCTTTGCTGCATTTCATGAGTATGAAAAAATAATTATGAATGCAGTTTCATTATTTTTATATTTCTGTCCCCCCACCCTCTTTGTCACTATCCTTTCTTTCTTATTTTTATATTGTTTCTCCATTTCTTTTACTATTATGTGAAGCAGCACATAAACTGTACTGACCAGACTGGGATGGCCTGTTGTTTCCCCACAGGTTGAAGCAACAGAGCCATTGACTTCATCAGAGACACCCAGCACATCTGGGTACCAGCCTGCCACAGCTGCATCCACACCTTCATGCCCTACTTGCACTACCTGTGTTAGGTATCTCGACACTGAAGACCAGTACACTGTTACCTACTGGTAGCAGTTCAAGAGGTGCTGACAGTTATGTCGCCCAGCAACAGCTGGAATGGGTTATAGAGGAGATATTGGATAGGAGTTTTGATGCCTACATCTCCCATATAGAGACCATGCTCCAGCAACTAATTGAGACACATTCCTGCCCAGTGCTGTCTCCAGGTCCTGAGGCAAGATGCAGTAGAGACAGCTGCCAGGGTAAGGAGTAATCGACTGTGTTGAAGCTGGCAGTGATTTTATCTCCCAACACCTGGTTCTATCCCCATACCCAGTGTTCCCTTTCTTTTGTGTCTCTATAACTCCCCCCTGTATGTTATACAGTCCTCCTGTACCATTGTCTTCCCTCTGTTTGTTTAATGTCTTATTCACCATTGTGTATCCCTTCCCTCATTGTGTTGCCATACAACCTGTCATCATTTATGTCTTCTCTTGTTACCTCTCCTTCCCCCTGTTAGCCACCTCTTACTTCTCTGATAAAATGTGTAGTTCTCTGACAAATCAGTGAGAATTTCAGTCAGTGAATAATTAATAATGCAGCTTTAATTCACCATGATTATTAAGCTAAGAAGGTATGTACCTGTTCGACCTCCATCCTGTTCATTCCTTATTTTCTCACCTTTGTGTTCTACCCTCTGCTCCCTTCCCCTTTTCATCTCTGTCCTTAGTTCCCATTTCCAACCTTTATACTGGTAAAAAATAATCAAATACACCTCACACACGTCAAAGAGGATATGCATAAAGAAGTCATCTTTCTGTGGACTTACTTCACCCTACAGCTGACACAGAGCAAAATCAGTGGGTACCTCTAACTACAAATAAATATTTTGCATCCTATGGTAAAATTGAATTAAAATCCTTCAAACACACTAAGATCTTGTCCTTTGTCATGTAAATGAACTTGAGTGTGCATGTACATCACCAATCAATGTTGAAATATTGTATAGTTAAGATTTTCTCTGTGAAGGCCTCTGTGACTCAGTGTTTTCATGTTGTGACGAGTTCATTCTCCGTGTACTAGGGACAGGGTTTAATCCCCTGATGATATAATATTGTTTTGAAGTTTTATGTTTTCATCATGCAATTGTATGACATTACCATGCAATATCTCTTTTTATTTTGCTTCCTTAATGGTGTTCCTCTGAGTGATTCAACATCATACCTTAGCAGTCGGAGGTTATAAATGATGCAGGCATGGGTTCAACTATTTTCAGCTGTATTTGTGTTATACTTCTATACTTTGATAAGTGTTTTACCAACACTCTCCCTAAATATGACTGTGCAGCATATCCTGCTAATGATGTATTGCAGAGAATGTGAGTAACACATGATGGTTTCAAAGCCATGCAGGTGCAATCATCTTGTCTGGCAAATCATGTGTCATCAAATGAAACAATCCTAACATCAGTTTGTGCATTCTTACTTAGAGTTTGGGAGTAACTAAATGTAAGTATGGAATTGTCTAGCATTTTAAAGTTTAGAAGTTTTTACATAAGCTTCTGACCTATATCCATCCAGCTCATACCTACTTAGCTCAGCCTCACTGCTACACTCTGTGTGCTTAACATTTTACTCTCAGTTCTGTATTTCTATTTGAAATCTTCTACGTAGTCCAGAATCAACCACAACATATACTCACAGCCACTAAGGAAATGGATGCTTTTTACTGTTCGATATCCACTCTCTCAGATGTCTTCTTAATGACCCCTTATGGAGGGTATCATATTAATATCAAATGCGTGGGTTCATAGGCATTGATGTTTATCTGTTTACTTCACCCTGCTCCTGCCAACTCAGTCCTTATCTTCTGACCTGTTTGCTCTCCTATCTGCTTCCTGCCTTTTTTCATCTCATCACACCACAGACATAACATAAAAAAAAAAAAAAGATTATAAAAGAAAAAAAATCATCTGTCAGTAGTTTAGTTTGAGTGACAGTTGCCAGAGAGCAACTTTGCTGTACATATATGCACACATAGATACGACACTTCTTGTCCTATGGCAGAAACTTAGAAGAATTCTTTGAACATGCTAACTGGCATTTGAAGTGCAACTGTGATGACTGTTGATGCATGACATCAGGCAGTGCAGACATAAGATCAAGTTAATAGTTTCACTTTAACGTCTTCCATGTCTCATCCTAGGCATGAAGCCATGTCTGAATTGTTGATAAACTACTGGGAGGGTTTTGATCCCTCATAGTTGCATGTTGTGTACCAATGTTCATTTTTCAGTCTTGTACAGTATTCCAACATTCCCCTTTAATGTGTGTGTTCTGGCGGAAACACTGTAATTCTTTTGTGGCTCCACTGAATAATGCAGTTGTTCTAGAGAGTATCTAGTAGACAGGGAGGTCTACTTTGTAGCAGTATACTAAACAATCCATTTCAAGTGCTAATCACTTGGAATGCATATATGAAATAAGGCCAAAATAAAATACATGCATGTAATAGTATGGAAGTGATGTGTGTATTGCCCTTACAGCAGAGAGGGGGTTGTGATCCCCTATTTGTTGTATGCTGTTTACTAATATTAATTTTTCACTCTTCCATGGTCTTCCAACATTCTCTTTTAATGTGTGGTTCTTGTCCCCATCACAATAATTTGTCTGTGACTCTAGTTAATAATGCACTGGGCTAGAGAGTATGTCTTAAGTAGTCAGGGTTTAAAATGCACGGAGGTCTATCTTGTAGCAATATAATAAACAATCTTTATCGTGTGCTAATGTATCATGAAAATAAAGAATAGATACAGGACCTCTTTCATGGCTTAGTATTACCACTGCAGTGATGTGTACATTTTCAATATACTGGCAGAATTATTATAATCCCCTGATGGTTGATTTGCTGTTTTCCAGTCTTCAGCAACAGTATTCTAACATTTTCCTGAAGTCTGTGTTTTCTTATCCCTTCAGTACAAGTTCTTCTGTGACTTCACTTGATAATATACTGTTTTTGGGAGTGCTATTGCCAAAGGCCAGGGTTCAAACTCATTCATGCATAATTTTATTTTGCTGTCATATGTTCCATTCCCTTGAAAGATTTTTTTCAGTCACTTTCTCTGAGTCCTTTCTTGGTATGCCTTGCTAATGTGTACTGGTCTACAGAATATCAGTGACATACGTGGGGGTTCACTTTCATTCGTGCATGTAGTTTTTCTTGCTTTTATGTGTTCAGTTACACTGAAAGTAAACATTCCATTCATTAATGTGTAAATTAGGCATTGTCATTTGGCAGTTTGCAACCTGTTTTATTTCTGGAATCTTCTGCCACTGTTGAGCCAGGAATTTGGGAGATATGGCCTCCTCACCCACCTCCACCCTACTGATTTTGTAATTGCATACCTTCTGTTGTATCCTCTGCTTGCTTCCCCCTTTTCAAAGCTGTCTAGTCTGTACTGCCATTACCAACCTATGGTATGGTCAAAAAATTAAGTGAACATACCAGACATGCTTAGAGTGGGCATATAATTTGAAATCATTTTCTGTGTTTACTTGTTGAATAACAGTTGGCTTGGAGCAGCATTGATGGCCAGATACAGTCATAGAGAAATGGCACTCTACATCCTATGGCAAAAATTATGAAAAATCCTTAGTTGGACATGCAAATGAACCACGCCTCCATACACATTCTAATCTGAAATAAAATGTTGCTACTGCTGTTTTTCAATCTCCTTTGATGGCTTGTTGCACTCGTGTAATTATTCTTACTGTATCCCTGCTCTTGTTGAGAGTTTCAGATTGCCTGGGGATTGTATGTTTTTTTTTTTAATTTCCAGTTTACATTCTGCGCATGCACTATAGTTTCATATCTATGTATGTTTTATCTACCGCAGTGGCTTCACTTTCTAATGCACTGCCAAGTAAACATTCAGTGGGAATTCATGGTCTCAAGTCTGCTGAGACCTATCTTTTTTTTTTTTTGCAGTCCATGTGTTCGTGACGTGTGATGCGGTTTGTGGTTTTATCTGGGGTTTTTCAGGTAAGTGGTGTTTGTGTAAGGGCATTGGGTAGAGAGTTTAGTGTGTGTAGTGGTGTTTTTTGTGTGTTTAGTGCGACCTCGGAGTTAGAATATATAAATAGGCAGGTATGGGGGGTGCAGGGAGGCTTGCCCCCCTGGTTATAGGTAGGATAGGTGTGTTTGTGTGTTATGTTGTGTTTGTGTGTGTTGTTTTGTTTGTTTTAGTGTAGTTAGTTAGGTGTGTGTGTGTGTGTGTGTGTGTGTGTTTATGTGCTGGTTTGTATGTGTGTGTATGTATGGTCTCGATTGTGCTATTCGCGGTTTTGGGTATGTGAATCTTTGACTATTCAGTCTCGAAATACTGAAATTCGACATTTCTGTATTTTGAGATTGTGTAGTGAATCTATATATATATATATATATATATATATATATATATATATATTTATTATACTTGATTACATTAACAGTATACAACTGTGTGACTACTTGGAGTGCTCCTGCACAGTCTTTGTTTACCTCAGCTACCCGTGCTTCAGTGTGGCTGTGAAGGGGTCCAATGCAGTCTAGACATGGGGGACGTGCTGTGACTGTAAAGAGAGGCTCCTGCTATGCACAGTGGCCTGGATGTATTCATATATAATTAGCAATGTTGCTCATCACACATGCACTGTCAGTTGTGGTGGCTTGGCCATGATCCTGGATGCGATGTTTATGAATCCCTCGGACGGTGATTCAGATGCAGAATCATTGTTTTATATAAGGATTAGTGAAAATGTAGAAAATATTATTGTCCTAAAATCTTAGCGCATTTGCCATTTTTCATATTTTTTGCTGGACACAACTACTAAAATAGGGCCTGTCCTGATTAAAGATGGACAGGCAGTAACCTATGTTAATGGAACTTAAGTTTCATGACCTGCATTGAAAAAACACAATGGAATTTCACATTGTCTGATTGTGATGCTTGTGTGTTTATGATATGGTATCTTGGTATGCGAGGGATGACTAAACCATTTTAGCAATGTCAAATACCAGTGAAACAGCCCTGCAGCATAACTTTTACTGAGCTGGTTCATAAAAAATGCATCAACCTTCCCATATGAAAGAGTGTGATACAGGCTGTCTGAAAAGTGCAATGCAAATTATTTTACTGACTACCTGCATGCAGGGTTGTGGTCCCACTACCAAATCTGGTCAGTAGAAATTCACATCCCCTCCACTTTTGAACTTATCACAATCTGTTGCCTTTTTAATTGCAGTAAATGTCAGGAGAAGGGAATGCTATTTTTTTCTCCTTATTCTCTGTGCTATATGGTACATCTTTGTGCATATTCTGTGAAAGTGTGTGTGTATATACATATATGTGTATGTGCGTGTATATACATATATGTGTATGTGCGTGTGTATATACATTTTATGCATTTATACATATAATAAGAGACACTCACAGGTGTGTGTATACATTTATGCCTGTATCTGTCTTGCACTATAAAGAATTAACGCTCTGAACTATTAATCAGCTGTTTCCTGTAGTCAAGGGTACAGGGTTTGATTTATTCCATCTTCATTTGCCTTGAGCGTGACCCTGAGCAAGTCATTTAACTACATAGTGCTCCCAGGTCACCCCTGAAAAAAAAACATTTACCTGGTCAGTAAATAAATAAAACAGAAAATAAAAAAAAAAGTGTGTTTGTATGTATATAGTTTGGAGTTGGTTGAAACTAGAATCATCGAGTTAAGTTAGTTGCAGCAAGATTGTGAAACAGCGAGAAAAATAAGTCAAAAATAAGTCTCTTCTTACCACTCCACTGTTGTTTGCTTTTAGAGATAGCCTGTTAAGAGATATGGAGTTATGGGGTGCAAGGGGCTTACTCCCCTGCAAAAATGCTGTTTTTTTCTGTTCATTTTGATGGTTTGAGAATTGAGCTTTTAGGTTTGTCAGAATCTGTTATGATGAAAGGCTTTTGAGCAATATACTCACATTATATATGTATGAGTATCAATCCCTTTGTCAAATATATAGTTCGTCGACAAGAGTGAATGCCTTTGAAAAGCTTGTTGAGTGCTTAAGATTTGGGAAGAAGGAAGATCGAATGCATGTGTGTAATGTAAATGTGGGTTTGGGATGCTAATGCTTAAGATTTCAGATGTACTTGAAAGTTTTTGCATTAGGGGTGGGATTGCCTGAGAGGGTTTGGGTTAGGGTAAGGGCTAAGTAAGGGGTTAAATTTAGCATTGTGCTCCATGAGGTGTGTATGTCTGAGTCTTTTATCTAGTGCGAATGTTACAGAAAGGGGTTTTCTAAGATTAGGTGCCAAAGACAGGGTTAGGGTTAGCATGCATTAGTAAGGTGGCTTTGTGGGGACTTTTTTAATTTTTGGATTTTGTTCATTATGTTGATTTTCTTAATGTCGGTATCGATTACCTTGTGCATTTCATGTGTATCTGTGTAGTAGATATGGGGTATGGGACTCTGAAGTAAGATTGTTTTGTTTACATCAGTGCTCATTCTCACATTTTGTTGTCAGCAATCATGACCGGTGTTAGCATTTTGGAGGCCCCCAGCAGATGTCAAGTTGGGGACCCCCTAGGCGTTTCCACTCTGTCACTCCTACCTGTCATATGCAACCTTTTAGTTCATGCTGCAAAGTTTTAGGAGTAGTAAGCAGACTGACCTGTAGCTACAATGCTCTTAATTACCATAGGACTATATGCCACTCTATGTTGGCCCATCTCACAAAGGGGCATTTACAGTTACTGACATTTAGTTGCAACAAGGATACATTGCAGCAACTCTATGTACACACACACACACACACACACACACACGCACACACATACCAGACACACACCACACATACCCCACTCTCCAGTCTTCCCTAGTTTCCTCCCATGTTGGGCTCCCTATACCATGCACCTTATTTTTTCTTCCTTTTCTTCCCTTTCTCATATTTGCTTTACTCTTCAGCTTTTTCAAGAAGCCACAATCTCCTGTGCTCTGAAGTGCATTTCAAATGTTTTTCTAAACAACCTTTTCATCCAATGAGCTTGAATAGAAATCAATTAAGGAAAGAAAATGTATTACTGTTCAGCTTTAGTTTTCCTTGTATCCTTTCAACACACCTTTCCTGACCAAGACAGCACAGTAATAACCAGTTAGGAAATAACTCAAGTAAGCCAGGGCCCAAACGTCATAGGTTATAGATGCTCTGGGATGTATTTTAGAGCATTTCCCTAGCCTTTTAATCCAATTGTGACCTAACCAAACAACAGTAAGAAAAAATCTGCAGCCTTATTTTTTTGTTTCAAGGAAGACATAAGATGTACCCGAGGCTCACTGTTCAAAGAAGACAAAATAGTAGCTCACAATAAACTAACAAGCCAGTTGTTGTCTGGATACACAGTTCCTAGCTGGGAACTGCCTGCCTGCCCCCCCCCCCCCCAAAAAAAAAAGACCATCTATACATCCCTCTGGTGTTAGACTGGGAAAAAAGCAGACATTCAAATTGCCACAGTCATTAGTTTCAAGTGACTGCTGACATACATATACATAGCATGCCTCCTTAGCCCTCAACCCAAACTCTCAAAGGCAGCTACCTGTACACATGCCTGAAGTTGATTGCACGGAAAGTGGAAAAAAAGAGTACAGTAATGTATTCTACTTTGTTACTCCTAGACAGTACACTGCCCCTGCACAAGCTACAGTAACTTGTTTGTACACCTCTGAGGTCTGTGAGAAAAGTAATAGAAACAATAACCAAACTGTCCTCAGCCCAAACACAAGCTATAATAACCTCATGTACACACCTTTAAGGTTTGACTGTGATGAAAATTAAAAACGTAATAATGACCCCCCCCCCCCCCCAATAACCTACAGCAGCTTTCTGTACACACATCCGAGCAGGGCTGGTTTTAGAATGGGTGCAGTTGAGAGCAGAGGCCATTATCAGATTTATTCTAACAGGATCATATCTCAGCCCTGCTCAGGTTAAAGAGAATAATCAAAGAATTAATACATTTTTCCCAAACAGCAACAGCTTTTGTGGGGCCACCACACAGTCAAGGATGGTTAAGGGAAGCCCCCCAGTATCCGGTTATACAGTTTGGGGAGTGGGGCCCCAGACTCTTAAAAGATCTAAGTGTCTGAATATTCTACCATATATTGTATGCATTCATTTTGAAATATAATTACTTGTTGACTACATTTTTACTGACACCCAGAAGAATAATGTATGTGCCCTGGCATTATTAGGTATGTGCACAGATAAAAATCACTGATATGTTTCACACACACACACACACACACACACACACACACACACACACACACACACACACACACACACACACACACACACACACACTAGTTTTGTACTTATTTTAACAAATAACATTGTGCAACACTGGTTCTGGCACACCAGATCAATGACTGCTGCTTAGCAGTCGTTGAGCAGCAAGGTAAGTCACTTTTATTTACCTCAGTGAGGAGTAATGCAAACGTGTCACTGTCCCTGATTTCACAGACCTTCCCTAATTTTTCTCATAATTTTGTCCTTTGTAAAAAGTTTGACTTGTTTGTAAATCATTCAGGATTATAGACAGTCAATAAATCCAGACAGAGTTTTATACTTATTGTCCAAAAATGCATTTGATGCAAAAAGGTGTTATACTATTAATGTTTTAATTAAATTATAGTAATATTTAATACTTGTTCCTGATTTTGATCCTTTATTCTGCTATTATTGGTATTGCACTGAATTCTTCTGCAAAGAAGTTGAAAGTTGTAGTATCTGGTGTTCTGCCACTGTTTATAGAATTTGCTGAAAGTGAAAACCATCCGAGAAGATCAGAAGCATCGCCTTTTCTTAAAATTCAAGGTTTGCACAGAGATCAATCACTCCGGGCTACTAATCTCTCTAGTGGTTACCTTGTTTATGTTCATTAATCAGCTTTATTCTAACAGGGTCATATCACAGACCTGTTCAAGTTAGAGTGTAAGCGGAAAATAAATATATTTTGTCTCATTTTCCCCAACCAGCAGCAGCTTTTGTGGGGCCCCCACACAGTCAAGAATGTATAAGGGGCCCCCTTGCAGCCACGAGTAATACAAGTACCTAAAGCTGGCTACATTGTTAGTTTTAGTGTAGTGAATGTCCACTAGGAGGGTTTAACTAAGCCAGGGCACTATGTCAGTGGTAAAATATTTAATGGAATAGTGAAGCCTGTTGCTTGATAAAACATTGTTACTATAACTAGAAATATTTTTATTTTTTTTTATTTTTTATTCTACATTTACAAAATGTCTTTGAATTTTAAACTAGCTATAAATAAGCATTATTACCCAGCTGGTTTAAGTACACAATATTGTTGTACTAGCATTTGCTGTTTTGACAAACATGCTACAAAGTATCAAGATAAGATAACTTGCTGTGCCCCAGGAACAGGGGGCCCCCAGCGACCGCAGGTTTCGCTGGTGCCTAAAGCCGGCTATGTCAGCAATATTACCAGAAATAGTGTTGTGGCACCAATAAGTATATATTTCAAAATTTACAACTGTTTTTTGTTTGGAAAGGATCACTGAATACTCATTAACTTTAGTAAGGCAGTGTCTATAAAACATTAATTTTCTGTGCTAGTAAAGTTGTGGGTGAAAGGTGAAAAAGGGTACAGATGGCTTTCTCTGTAACATATGTTATCTAATGAGTCTACAAGCATCAATCCCAGTGCAAATATAGTAAACAGGATGCAAGCAGCTGTCAAGCTATATGATGGATTATCCTAACGAAAAGGAATTATACTTCTGAATTCCAAGACAGAACTTGGAATTTAGTGTGTGGTGTGATGAAAGCTGATCAAACATCGCTCCCAACCGCATATAGTGATAGTGATGCAGTGGAAGTTTTTTGACAGATGCTTCACTACGCCAGGGATGTGCTTGAGTGATGGTAGCAGAAGGTAGCTCTCCTACTCAGGTGGCTGAATCATAAAGCATATCTTCAGCAAATCTACGTAAATGACTACACAAGCAAAATGTAATATTAACGATGAATATATGTTTTCTTTAGGAGTTTGTTTAAAGTATTATTTTCTTAAGCTGAAGTAATTTGAACAGTTGGGTGCTGTTTAACAAGGCAACTGCTTGCTGTGTTTATTCAAAACCCTTATCTGTCTGATCGAGTAGTGTGACATTAGGACATAAACTAGTTTCTTTTACACCTCAGAGCAAAGGTGGGAGGTGGGTAATGTAATTGAAACAGTCATGTATTGTAATATAACTTAAAAAGACTGAACTGGCTACCACATTTCAATATGTGAAAACTAACTTTGTACAAGGACACAGCATCAGATTAAAGGGAAACTTGTTAAGCACTGTATAAGAAACTTAATTCTTATAGAAAAGGTTTTGTGTGTGTGTGTGTGTGTGTGTGTGTGTGTGTGTGTGTGTGTGTGTGTGTGTGTGTGTGTGTGTGTGTGAAAGCTTAGCTGGGTGATTGTTTTTGCAGGGCATCAAGGATTATTGGGATAGGTTTAAAGAGCAGTATCTAATGGCATGAAAAACAGACCACTGACAGGGTAAATCTCACGAATGAGTGTTAAGGTAAACAAAATGGGCTGAACTGATAGACTTTGTGGTCTGATACCAACAATTAGGTCTCTGTGATATTCTTGTACCATTATAATGTGACTTGTACTGTTAATTTATGTATAATTTGGTTCTGCTAGATCCTAATAATTTGGTGCTATTAGAGGTCATATGCCCAGATTTGAATTTGCATTCCACTTATTTTATAAATTTTTTATTTCATTTTGTTGGCTTTGTAGCTTAGTTTGATAGAGCCATAAATATGACTCAGATGACCAGGGCTTATGTTGTGGACTGGTTATTAGCGAGGCTGGCCACTTAGAGATAGGAATGAAGAGTCATTATGTAATTGTGCTTCTCCCTTTGGAGTCAGTGAAAGCTTATCTCAGGGCACATTTATTAAGGCGTCCACAGTACAGGAGAGAGACGTAGCGAGAGGCATTTCTTCATGGGGACCTAGTGGAAGCATTTATCCATGGAAAGGGGAGATGCCGGCTTCTTGGTGTCTATTTCACCTGTGTGTGTCACATCCTTACACCAAGCACATTGTATGCCCATCCATGAAAATCTTATTGGTGTGTGTGGAAAAAAAGTCTGGCTGCCTGTGTGAGAGCTGTGCTGTGACTGGCTCTTGCCCTGTTGGGGGACAAATGGACAGGATCATAATGATCAGTGATATGGTTGGCAGGCACTGGAGGAGAGAAAAGGAATTAAAAATAGCTTATTCTTTTTTAAAATATTTATTATTTTTAAAATTAGTTTCTTTCTTGCCATCATAAAGAAATCACAAGGGTCTCCTGAACTGCATGCATAATAACTATGAACCTAAACCATCCTGCTCTGTATGGTCATGCCTACTATTTGTGAGATACTCAATTTTTAGAAAACCATGAGCACATGTGAGTATCATAATTGATTTGGGAATTTACTGCTTGAACATTACAAGGGAGGAATCAGAAGAATCAGCAGTTAGTGAAAAGGCACAAAGGTGAACTGTCTTAAAAAAAAATTAAAATGAAAAGCATAAGCATGCTTTTAGTAAATAAGCAAACATATATTTCTGTAGCAGATATTCTGACATGCTTGTCTGCTTTATTCCTCTTGTAGCAGACCAGTCACCTACCCTGTTATTCTTTGTTGGGTTCTTTACTAGCATGTTTACTATTGATTAGCTGTCATGAAGCCAGTGTAAGGCTGCCTAAGCCTTTTGGAAAATGGACTTCAGTTGGCCTTTATAAAACATTCAAGGAAAAGGTAAAACACTGGAGTTTTACTGGTTTCTGTTAGAGCTTCTCCGTTTATTTGCCATCCTGTGACTAAATTTAAGAAGAGCGTACTCCATGGATCTGGAAAAAAAACAGTATTTTTCTTTTAGTTTTGTTGCTCATTATTTTGCAGAATGTCCAGATTTTTGGCTCATATTAGTGTGTTCCTCATATACTTTTTTTCTGGGAACTTATTGAGTATAGAAGTTGGTAAACAGTGACAGGTATTTGGGTTTCAGACTTTGTATCATTCAGAAAATAGCATGCTAATGCACAACCTGTTATTCTATCAAATTTCTGTGTTTCTAAGTTGTTGTATCTTTCGGCTTTTCCTGGTCCGCTAATGATTGGCAGTAGATTTTTACGTGCCGAGTTGCCAGCTCTGATGCACAACCTTCAACGAAGGTACGCCCATCCACGCATGTCTCCACACAGAAGACGCTTTAGCTGAGAATCGAACAGGACAACATCTTACTGTGAGGCAACAACGCTACTGCAGCACCACCACTGCATCTTCATTTGCTCCTGATTTGTGTGCCTTTGTTCCCCAGATATTTTTGGCTTTGTGTAGAATTCTTCCACTAGTATAAAGATGGTCCACGTTGTGGTTATTGTCTTCCTTAGCTCTGATATAAATCCATTAGATTCTTCCAGATTGTGCTACAGCATGTTGCCCAACTAATTCAGATTTAACCACTTCTGACACCATAACCTGATATGATGCTTCCTCCGAGCCTTCAGGTGCTTCCAGTTTTTGAAGAGCAGAGGCTGTCTGGCCAGTTTTAATATATTCCTGATGGAGCTAAAGCTTCACATTCTGGCATTTAAATGCTTTTTCACATTTGCTTACTGATTGATCATGTGTTCAATGTCTTCATCTCTTCTTAAGTAGATATCATCATGATGACTATTTGCAACACTTTTTGAATCACTCTGTCATTTTGGCTAAGCTCATTTTGCCATTAATCTCTTTGGTTGTCAGCAAAGCTGTCACAAAGGAGTTTGCTGCCTGTGTCAACATACTGATTTTGTGAATCTCTCCCCAACTCGTTGCTGGCCCCATTCACTAGCACAACTCTGGTTTACCAGTTAAACACGAACTCTGTTCACCAGCCCAGACCACCCATTAAAATGAACAGGTAATAACTTGCCCTGTACTAGTGTGGTTTGTAGTTTGAGAAATTTGTTTAAAACTTTTGGGTTTTGAAATAACTAGAGTTGAATGCTAAATTAACTTTAAACCATTTAAATTTAAAGTATCATGTAGATGAAATTCTGTATAATCATTCAAGATAACAGAAATGTCAGGCAGCAAACATAGAAGTACAGAAATTAAGTATGGAACATTTGTGAACATTGCTGCATTGTATAGCATTACTGATATTAAGTTACTCTGACACTTTAGTTTAGAATAAATGTGTAAAAATAAATAAATAAATAAATAAAATATTGTATAGTTCCAAAACCTGTGGAAAATGAAAAGATGAAGTACGCTTTTGAAATAATTGGTATTCCATTCCATACAAAAGCTACATGTCCTCTTTTTCAGCCTGTAGGTAGAAAAAGGAAGAACTGAGAGTAAAATATGATATGTGATGATTTTTTTTAAAAAAACACTTACTGAGGTGTATAGCTTTTGCCAACCTCAGACTAGTTTATTTAAATTGTGATGCCCCAGCACTGGCCCAGTAATCAAGGAGCCTCAATCCTTACCATTGGGAACAGCGGGGAAATTACACACTGGGAAGATAAGTACACACATAGTAAAGTGCAATTTCCTTTAAGAGCTCACAGAGATCACAGTCAGTGTGGGGCTGGTTTCTCCCTCTTTCTCCAGATCCCCAATAAGACTCCCCACTGGCACAGCTATAGGTTTGAGATATCAGCTGAGTGGACAAGCCAAAACCTCCATCACCCTCTCTGTCCAACCAGTGCTTCGTGTCCCTGTCCAAGTAGCTGACACACATACACACTTCTGAGATTTGATTTATATACAAATGCACGCACAAACCTGGGAAAGGCTGGCACAGGTTTACTAGCTATGCTGCCTTCTGCCCAGACTATAAGGTAGTTCCAGTTGCCACCAGCCAACTCTTTATCAGCTACTCTAAAGCCCTTAACAAAGGTGTCCAATCCTACTGTGTCAAAATGGTAGTCTGACCAAGAGCAAGGCCATTTAGGAGTGGCCTGTACAGTGTCACTAAATAGATATGCAAGTACTTTAAGAGCATAAATACATCTTACAGATATCAGTCACAAAGATAGGTTTAAATATATTTAATAATAAATAGTAAAAGAACAAGACAATATTCAGTAGGTAATCAGTTACATCAGAGTTCAAAATCACAGGAAATATTTAAAACAACATTGCAGGTCAGTCTCAAATAAATAAAGAAAACATCTAAGCTGTACTTTATATATTCCTGTCTGAATTTAAAAGAGTTACAATGCCCTAAAAAAATAACTTGCAGCAAGGCAAGTGCAAATGTCATGATGAGTGGACGTTCTTGTTAGGTCAAAAGACAGATAAAAAATGCACAGTCTCTCTCTCTCTCTCTCTCTCTCTCAGAGAGTTTTTAAATTAATATCCAATATTACTGATGGGTTAGCTTGGATCACATCACTTTTTGTCACCTGACTTTCCGTTCCCAAGCTAAACCCCCCAGTGTCAGAACATTTAACATCTCTCTGTGAAAATACATAGCCTTCAGATGTTTGCAACTGCCAGAGGACATAAAACAATAAAATATTTGCAAAACAACACAGAGTCCCCCCTAGTGTAGACATCCTGTCTCCTGTTGACTGAAAATGAAAGATAACTTTTATAGCACAATTGTAAACCAATTTAATTTCAACTGTTTTCTTGAAGTTTTTTAAGTTAACTCTGTATGTTCTAGTTTCTACTGTTAAATCATATACATTTACACAATTTGAATAATTTATATACATTTCTATTCTAAGCCAGCAGAGCATGCTGTGGTTACATTTTAGCTCAGTACTTTACACATTTGCACACACTTCTGTATGAATCCTATCAATATTCACAAATGACAGAATTCTTTACAAAAAATTATTTACAAAATTCCAGATAGCTGGGCTGGCAGTATTTCCTTTTGTGACATAAGTAATAGAAGAACAGATGGTAAATGTGAGTAAAAATGGAGCAGAGTGACTTTGGAAAAGCAAAAATTCCTCTGACCTAATACATCAAGAGAAAATAATCATGGATACGGTCACTTAGGGGCATTAGGAATATTATAACTGCTACTAAGAAATTCACTAGAAAACTGAAACTACTAATTTCCCAAAATGTTACCTCCCTGGTGCCTACAATGGAAGACAGCAAGTATAATATTATTATTATTATTATTATTAATAATAATAATAATAATAATAATAATAATAATAATAATAATAATAATGTTGTTTGTCTTTTCAGCTTTTCCTGGTTAGGGATCGCCACAGCGGAACTCCGGTCCGCTAATGTTTGGCAGTCGATTATTATGGTGCCGAGTTGCCAGCCCAATGACCAACCTTCAGCGAAGGCATGCCCATTCACGCATGTCTTTCGGAGGCCACTCGACCGCGGGGAGGATTTATTAATAATAATAAATAATAATGTAGTAATAAAACAAATATAACCATTGATTAACGGTTTAACATCAAGTAGCTTGTGTAGGCCTAGCACATTCTTAAATACAGATTATAACATGCTTATGACTACATGGGCCACCAGACTCAAGCCACTGCTACTAAAACTGATCCACTGAGATCAAGGGACATTAATGTACCCTGTAACTATGGTGATTATCGAGACGGAAGTGTTGACTAGTACTATAATAAGATTACATCCATAGGTAACCAGAACAAAAAGAATCAACAAACAGTTTCTTTTCTGGTTAGTAATCGTGGTTAAAGGCATTTCATTAAAGCAGCTGTCCTAGGCTCTCCTATCACTTCTTGTAACCTAGTTCATCAGTCATTTTAAATGTCTTCTCTGAAATCAGTCAGACTTCAGCAAGAAATCTGAAACTTGCAGCAGATCCCACTGACTTTAAACCAATAGCCATCCTATTGCCACTTTCTAAAATTCTTGAAAAGTGCATCCACTCTCAACTGCTTAAATACCTAATTCATGAAAACCTCTTAACCCCTACCCAACACAGCTTTCAGCCAAACCACAGTACTGCTACTGCCCTCTTATCTTTTACTTATACAGTTGCTGAGGCCAGAGATAATAATCAACTAGCGTCCTGTCTCTTCCTTGACCTATCCAAAGTATTTGATACTGTGTTTCACTCTAAACTACTGACAAAACTAATTGATCTTAATCTCTCTCCTCCCACTTCATAGTGGTTCTCCAGCTACCTTACTAGTAGACTACAATCTGTCTGATGGCTCACTTCCTGCTCCCCCATTTTGCCTGTTAAAACAGGGGTCCCCCAAGGTTTTATCCTAGGCTCCCTTCTATTCAATATCTTTAACAACCACCTCCAGTCTGCCTGCGGCCACTCGACTCTTATCCAATACATGGACAACTCAACCCTCATCACCACCTCTGACAGCATGTCACATCTCCATTCAGTTACACAAAACACATTCTTCACAGTAGAAAAATGGCTTAATGAAAGCCAGCATATCCTAAACCATAAAAAAACTAAACTCTTAGTCTTCCTGCCAAGATCACTCTCACACCAGAAATCCACCTTTTCCATCTCTTCTCTTTATAATGCAGTTATCAAAGTTGATCCACATACTAAACTCCTGGGCACCATAATAGATGACCAAATATAATTTGATCAGCATATCCATTCATCAATGTATCTAACAGATGCATCAAAAACTGGCATTACTGTATCAGAACAAAAAATTCCTTACACTAGATGCCAAACTATCCCTTGCTAGGACTTAAGTTCCCTTAACTCATGCCATGCCTTCTCTATGCCGCTCCCATCCTCACAAACTTACAATCCACATTAATCTCACAATTTGAGCAAACATGTAATAAAATCACCAGATTTACAACAAACCAACCTTATAAATCACAACTTTGCATTGCATTAAAAAACTGCAATGGCCAGAATTCCCCCATCAACTTCTTATCTCACATCTACAAATCACACACTCCATCCTACACAGACCTACTGCCTGCCCCTCCCTCTCCTCCCTTGTTTCTTTCTATACCCCCACTAGATGTCACGAAGCTCTGACCCACAAGTCCTTGACATACATAAACCCAACAAAAACATTGGTAAACTGCTTTACAATTACAATTTGTCTTTAGCCTGGAACAAACTTCCTAACTCTATTAAAAACATCCTAAATACAAATCAATTCAAAAAGCAACTAAAAGTTTTTCTCTTAAGCTCATGGATCTGCCCTTGCCAGGATTTAACTCACTTCTCTTCCTCTCTAATAACTTTTCTTTGAATCTGCCTTTCTCACAATTTTAAGTAGCTATACTCGTATTAGTGTGACTACTATGTATCCAAATCTCTGTAGAAAATCCTTTACAAAGAATGCTTTATTGGGGGCCAGTAGTTGTCATCCAAAACACATGATTACCACTATCCCTGTAGCTCAGTTTTTATGATTGAGACATATTTGTAGAAATTATATAGATTAGCAAAATTAAGCTGATAAGATGGTTGCTAGGTTCATTAACACTGGGTATGATTCCCCATGTGTGGACTTAGCAAAAAGTATGGCCTCGAATATTAGGAGGGAAGATTTATTGCTCAATAGGGGTGAGAGTGAAGCTACAGGTAATGAGACATCTAAGTTAGGGTTCATTACTACGTATGGTACAAATAAACACTAGCATATATTGAAAATGGATAAGCCGCGGTGGTGCAGCGGTAGCATTGTTGCCTCACAGCAAGAGGTTCTCCTGTTCGATTTTCGGCTGGAGTGCCTTCTGTGTGGAGTCTGCATGTCCTCCCCACAGTCGAGTGGCGTTCAAAATACATGATTGAATGGGTGTGCCTTCGTTGAAGTTTGGGCGTCGGGCTGGCAACTCGGCACCATAAAAATCTACTGCCAATCATTAGCGGACCGGAAAAGCCAAAAAGGCAAACAACATATATTGAAAATGGATGAATTTTTTGGCCAATGTTTAGATGATCAATGTAATTTTAGTTATCTTAGGGGCAAGAATGTTGGAGAACGCCTTTCTTGGTTTAACATATGGGTTTCAACAAGGGAAACATAAACGAAAATGTTTTTTCAGGTTCCACAAACTGGTAATTGTGTCTACTGCAAGGTCATTTCAAGAACTAAGTATTTAACTTCAGTTAACATCCCTAAGGTATTTACCATTACACATTTAATCACGTGTAACACAGAATCGGTAATTTACATGTCTGTATGTCAGTGCGGGGCATTCTAGTTGGGGCAGACTTCTAGGGCTTTTAAAAGTAGAATAGCGTTTCACTTAAGTGATATTAATTGCAAGTGCCCTAGAATTACTCTTAAAAACATAAACTTGAACATATCACGGCTCGTGTTATTTTTGTTGGACTGGATTCTGTGAGGGGGAAGGGGTTTGTCAGACACATCTAGACATAGGTTGTTATTTCGGAAGGAACAATTATGGATAGTTAACCTTGGTGCAATGAACAAAACGGGCTTAAATGAAGATTGGTAGGGTTTTATTATTTAAAATGTATTTATTATTATTTTCATTAATAAGAAGAATTAGTAGTGTTAGTTTGAGTATTTATGTTGATTTATATATAGAATTAGGTTGTAATTGGTCTCCTTCTGTATGCTCCATGCTGGTTGACTGTTTGGTGCTTAAATATCTATGCTTCGGCAACTTAGTTTGGATGAGAGTGCTGTTGCTTTATTTTAATGTGATTTAAATCGCAAAGGGAGTTAGCAGTAATGACGCCAGAGGGCGAAACATGTCTGCATAACTTGGCTGGTTACTGTTTGTATTTTGTTATTTTTTGCCTTGTAATTTGATGAATTTAAGAAATTAAAAAGCCATTGGAATAATAACACTTGCTTGTTTATTTATATATGCTTTTGGTACACACCGGGGCTATTGGCACATACAGGAACTATGGAATATTGTTTGTAGTGTGTAGCTGTGCTGGACAGTTGGTGGTATATACAGTACTTTTGGTTCTTCTGTGCACTTGTTTTGGTTTGTGCACAGGCTGTTGGCTGTGGAGATATACATATATATATATATATATATATATATATATATATATATATATATATATATATATATATATGTATATGTATATATATATATATATATATATATGTGTGTGTGTGTATATATATATATATATATGTATATATATATATATATATATATATATATATGTGTGTGTGTATATATATATATATATATATATATATATATATATATACATATATATATATATGTATATATATATATATATACATATATATATATATATATATATATATATATACATATATATATATGTGTGTGTAAAAATATTTCCACAAACATGTTTTAAAATGTGTGTGTGTGTGTGTGTGTATATATATATATATATATATATATATATATATATATATATATATATATACATACACACACACACACACACACACACACACACACACACACACACACACACACACACACACACACACACACACATTTTAAAACATGTTTGTGGAAATGTTTTTTAGAGAAGAAACAATGTACTTAAGAGTTCATATTTTTTAACTTGCATTTGCCCTGATCTGGAGTGTTATTATTTATTTTTGTACTGACGTTTACAGATGTATTTAATATGGTGGAATAGTTGAAACCAGTTAATTGATGCATTAGGTAGCAGTCTTTGATTATATAAGTAATGTTGGTTTAAAGTCAATTCACTCATTCAGAAGTCCTTTGTCCCTTAAAGTTTATGTCTTGCTGTAGGGCTTTGTGGTGGTTTAGTAAGTCGTAAACTAGTATTATTGTAGTGAGAGTCATGCACTTTGCTTAGTTCTGTGTATTTTAGTCACTTATGCAATACCATTTAAGATTACCTATATAAGCACATGACATAGCTTGAGGGATCACATTGTTTCCATACTAAGACTTTCAAGGGCCCATCCACCTTGAGCTATCCTGACTGCCTTAAAGTGCTGACACTGTTTTCTGTGTGCTATTGACTTCAAGGAAGGGACCACTACCTAGACTACAGTGCCACAAAGGATCTGGTCATGTGCAGCCTCATTCAGATCCACAAAGCTAATAACACTCTAAACACCAGCTCAAGAGATCTGAACTTTCACTGCAACATAGGTAGGACCTGCTGACATGATGGATACCTATCACAGACAGTATCTGTTTTATGGAACAGACTTCCATGGGATATAAAGCATAGTAGTTTCCTGACCCTTTTTAAGCTTATCCTAATTGAATGAATTGGCAATCATAAGTACACTGCCTGTCTGACCCCTCAAGCTTTCATGGAAAGGGGACTTAAGTAGGTCCAAAGTAGTTCATCCTGTGGGAATCTAGTATTAATTTCATCTCTTTTTAAATTCAGTGTTACATCATGTAGCTAGGCTATAAATGGTCTACTGGATCAACAGCCCAGTATGAACCCATAATAAGGCAAGGAAATAATAATTACTGATGACTTTAATCTGAAATAAAAAATAGTTAATTAAAAGTAGATTAAATTATTAATTCTCTTCAAAGTGAATAGAGTACTATAGTCACAGAAATAATTTTGTTCTGTCACAGAGTTTGCATTGTTCTTTTTCTCTCTTCTCTGTAGATTTTCTGTTTTAGCAGAGTTGCTTTCAAGTGTGCACGGTTCCAAACATGTTATTGAAGCTATAGCAGTTCTCAGAATTACCACTGATATGCTTTTTGCGCTCCTTTCATATAAACTGTCTTAGTTTTGTGCCTTTTTTGATGTTTACAGGTTTGCCTCAGAAATGTAATAGGCACTTTCTCATATGTAGTGCTGTGGCACTGTTGGGCAAATTCATTACACATACACTCTTATCCTTAAGTTTTCTATTCATGGCTTCATACTGCTGTAACCATTAATGTTAAGTCTGATATGTTTTACAAACAAAAACATCTAACTCTTGTAACACTAGTTCCATGTCAATGCCATGTAGAACAGTGTGACAATAACACACTCATAAGTTTAAAAAATTGTTTCCAGATCTAGCTGTCGTGTTGCTGCATGACAAAGCCCCCCCCCCCCTGCCAATAGCACATCATCCACAACTCCTTTTGATGTATGGTTTCACAGTATAGATGGTTACCAGAATTTGAATAAGTCCCACCTTCAGGACTGCTCATACAGGGAAGGATTTAAAATTGTGCCAGCATTGACATTATTGTACTGGTGCTGGCAACTCTAATGGCTTATGAAGAGTGTATAAGCAGGGTATATAATATATAAGGTTAAGGGCATTCTGCAAAATTGGGAAAAATGTCATCATGGTCTCATGCAGATAGCACCCAGAGGTTGCATAGAAAAGAGCACTAACCTTATAAATCCAGACTGTAGGTGAGCAACCAGCATGATATGTTGCCTTCGTCCACAGCCAGTCCTCCTCAATTTAGTGACTAAAATCCTGAATGATTTTCCAGAAAACCACACATTTTTTGAGGTGCAGACTGAAATATGAGGCAACTCTAGGAATATCCTTGAAAGTAAGGAAACGTTTCAACTTGGTTTGACGTAAACAGCACCCAGAGGATAACTTTTCCATCTTATTTCATACAAATGCACACGAGTCCTATAAAGCCAGACTGTAACCTGGGCAAATAACAAGAGGATAAGTTGCTGACCAAAATATTAGGCAAATACAAATACTTTCTGTGAAATCATTAATGGTTTCATACTTGATTCACAGAAGGAGTGGTCAGAGAGTAAATATTACAGTGTATTTCACACAAATGTACACTAACACTAGCCTTAATGCCAGACTTTAAACTCCACAAATGAAGAGGGCAGGTTACTTTCATCCACAGTATGGCTAGCTCCCCCTACCTGCCAGCATACTTCAAAAAAAAGAATAAACATTCCAGTTTGTTTCCCACAAATACCCACTAGTCCCTAATAAAAGACTTTAAACTGAGCAACCGAAGAGGGTAATTGTGTTTAATTTGTAGCACAGCTATCCCCCTCTTTTCTGGTTACCTGCCAGTGTATTGAAAACGAGAGTAAATATTCTCACTTATTTCACACAAACCCACACCAGCTCTTAATGCCAGACCTTAAACTAAAAAATGAAGAGGACAAGCTAATGTCATTCACTGTACACTTGTCTACCCCTCCCCAGGCTGACTACCAGCATATTAAATATGCATGCATATGTATGAATGTCTGTGTGTGTATAAATTCTGATTTATTTCACACACATCCACACCTGAGCAGCAATGCCAGGCTTTAAACTGAGTAAATAAGGAGGGTAAGTTGCTTCTATCCACAAAGCATCTACCCCTCCCCACTTCTGGCAGGGTACCAGTCAGCATAGGTTCATAGGTAGGTACTAGGCTATTGGCCCTAGGGCCTATACAAGCCTAGCCAAAAATGTACCTTGGCTTTCGCCACCCAAGAAAATTATTTTCCTGTGCCCCTGTCGAGCAGAGCCACAGAAGTGATCCCCGGGGTGCATTTCCCATTTCCCATCCAATCATCATGATTTTTCTTGAAAAGTGCTAATGAGGAGCTCTGTTTGACATAGATAGGTAGTCTGTTCCAGAGTATGGGAAGTCTCTGGGACAGGAATCTATCCCTCCAACATGTTCTGTTTATTGCTGTGACAAGGTTTAGGTCCCTAGAGCGTGTAGCTCGGAGGGATTGGGATTTCTTTAAGTGGAGCATGTCCAACAGCTCTGGGTTTGACATAGCTTTGTATGTTAGGCAGAGATCGCCTCTGAGTAGGAGCATCTTAAAAAAACACATACACAAATCCTTAAGAATGACAATTTTTAATCTTAGTAGTGAGATTTTGGGCTTGGAACATCTAAATGTATTAGACACATGTTTTTCTTCTATTCCTACTCTCCAAATCTGGCAGCAGTAGTGATCGAATTAAGACACATTTTGGATTACATTATAAATGGCACAGCTTATGGTAACATTTCAGCTAATTATTTCTTTAAAAAAGTGAAGCACTGTTAATACTTTACTTCATCCCACTTTACCTACTTTTGTCGAGTTATGTCAGGCTGACCTTCACAATCTTTGTTCTACAAAACATATTAAAACAAGGTAATTTCTAAGTTCTAGGGAAGAGAAAGCACTGAAGGATTTAGTTGCTTTTTCTGATATCGATGTCATGAGGGCAGATGAAGGCAATGGGACTGTGTTTGTTAATGCAAAGGAGTACTCAGCAAAGATGGTCTTTAGTCGCTAATGAAAATAATTACTGATTAATATCTGCTGCATTTATTAAGAAAAGATTCTGATTGGTAGATGATATATTTCTTGACTTGTTAAATCAAAGTTTTAGGTTTTGTTGGTGTTGACATTTGCAGTGTTTTGGTTGTTACCCACCCAACAATTGGAGATTTATTTGGAATACCAAAAACAAATACAGGTGAGGTAAACCCTTTGTTCTGTCCAGTTGTTGATAATAGAGGAGGAGGTGAGTCAGACAAAATTAATTTCGTATTACCCAGGCAATGTACTAAATCCATTTATCATGTGTTCAACATCATAGTTCACTGATTTGTGAGATTTTTTAATTGTTTAAGAAAATGTATGTTTTCCAGTAATGAACATGTTTTAATTGCAGTAGATATTGGATTGCTATACACTAGACATAGTCCAAGCTTTTTTAGGTGTCAGCAGTAATTTTAGTAACACTAGAATTATTTATTATTTTTATTTATTTGCATTTGTTGACCGGGAAGGTCTACTGGGCCAGGGGAGCTCATTTTCTGTGGAGGCCTGGGGAGAAAAGCTCCAAAAGGTTAAAACAAACAGCAAACATCAAAAAAAGTAAATGATATTAACAAAACATTACAAGAGTTTACATGCAATTTAATCGCTAGTTGCACAATTGATTGTATATATTTACAAAAAAACAGGAGGGTATGCTGTGTTATATAAACAGTAATTTAAGCTAGTCTCACTAGATTATATACATATATGGTAACAAACAGTTCAGAAGAGGTGGGTGGGTTATGGTTGGGCTAGTATAGATATAGCAATAAGATCAATTATGCTGTATTCAAGTAAATTGATATAGATATTTTATACCATTTTGCAATACAGGGATTAAGATCCTGGAAGTCAAAAGTTAATTTATTGAAGTGAGAAGTTTTACTAGACGTGAATATACAGTTTCTAAAAGAAGTATAAGTGGTTAGTAGGCTTATTGAGTTAAGATAGGGGAGTCAGGTATTAGGGAGGGTTAATTTAGCACAAGAGCAGTGCCAGAGAAAAGAAGGATGTTGTTTAAGGGACTTTTTAAAGAGAGAAGTATTACTGGTGGTTCTCATTCGTGGTGGAAGAGAGTTCCATAGCTTAGAAACGGTGAAAGAGTAGAGCATTTGTCCAGGTGGAAGGTTTGGCTTTATGGTTTTGAGCTGTAGTTTGTTTTCTGATCTGAAAACTCTGTTGGGATGATACAAAGTGAGTATAGATGAAAGAGAAGGCCACTAAGAAGGTCTGTATATAAGTCTATGGGCAGTAGTTAGTTGTAAATATGTGAGATGATGAGGGTTTGAAACAGCTAAGTTGTTGTACAGATGAGCTGTGATGGTCTGATAATTTAGCATTGGTCACAAATTTGGCAGTTTTGTTCTAGCATGTGTCAAGTTTACCTTTTTCCAAAAAGTTGGAGCATCTGGAATAGAAGGAAAGAAATAGCTAGGCTGTCGGAGCAAGTTAGGAGACAGACATACTATTGAAAATGAAGGTAAGATAAACAGGCAGGGGAAAATTGGACACGGTTGCTTGTAGTTATTAGCAGAAATATCCACTGGTGACAGTACTACACACTCAACACCTGAAGTTTAAGTATGCCTACAGAAACAATCAAAAAGGTGGGGAGCAGGTAGAATAGTGAGCTGAAGGGGCAAACCAGATAGGGAGACAAAGAACAGAACCATACAGGAGTATTCAGAGGAAAATAAAGCTAAAGCAGAGAAGCTGTAGAGGAGTGAGAATGCCAAGTGTTAGAAGCAGATATCTGAATGTGGAGAGATGAGAAATACAACAGAAGGAAGTAAACAGCAGAAGTGAGCAATTAAGAGTAGAGTGGGTATAAGTAGAGCAGCAGCTAAGTGGAACAGTAAGGGCAGGTTTGAGCGAAGGTTGGCAAGGCGATGTGCAGGTAACCTCACAACTGGCTATTAAACAGGCTATAAGTACATTATTATAAAATACTTAGATTTGCAAACAGGGTCAATTAAAACTGCCGCAGTGTAAAACTGCTGATCAGGTGGAAGTTCCAGTCTTATAGGGGGTGCAGTGAAATGTCTGCAGTTTTTTGCAGACTAGTAATCTTAGATTTGCAAAAAGTGTCAATAAAACTGCCAAAGTGTAAAACTGTTGCTCAGGTGGAAGTTCCAGCCTTATTGGGGGGGAGGGGGGGGGCAGTGAAGTGTCTGCAGTGTTTTCCAGACCAGTAATCTTAGATTTACAAACAGGGTCAATAAAAACCGCCGCAGTGTAAAACTGTTAATCAGGTGGAAGTTCCGGTCTTCTGGGGGGGGCAGTGAAATGTCCATGGTGTTAATTAGCACTCTGTTCAGTTTATTGGAACTAGGGTTAACCGACAACTGTTTTTTGTATTTAACAGTAATTGTACCACCAGTTAGCAGGTGTGGTGATGAAGGCAACAGTAGCCCCAGCCTTTGTATGTATTGTGTTAATTTGGTGGGAAACAGAATTTTCGTTTAAACAGTCATTATTTCAGTATGTGGCTTTATACAAATGCCACACTGACGATTCACTTTTGATATATCATTAGAGTTTGGTATAGTTAAAAAAAAAAATGACACGTATCAAAACACCACATTCTTAAAATTTGTCTTCAGTGGGAAAAGAATCTTTTGTATACCAGTATTTGCATGAATGCCAATAATTTTACATTTGAAAACAGGTTACTCTGGAAAAACTAATTCTTTGTAGTTATCTGCATTATCACATTTCCACCCTACTAATATGAAATTAAAGCGTCCAGCAAGTGTTTTGTGAATTCTGACTTTTTAGAATAAGTTAACAGTTTAATTAATTTATTTTATGACCAAAAATATCCCAGGGACAAACTGGTAATTATAACAAAGGAATTTACTCAGAAGAGGGATGCTTTCTTCCAACCTATTTTAAGGACTGATATGCGAAGTAAGACAGTGAAAAGGAAGCTATAGATTAAAAATGTTTTTGGTCAGTATGAGTGTTGATTATAGCAGCATCATTTTTTTAAATTGGTAATTACATACATGCATACAGATATTTCAAACACGGGCATTAATGCCATTCTACCTTGCCAATATACCACAGCAGTTGTTCCCATAAGTGTCCTGGTGTTCTTACAAATATCTAAACTAGTACTTGCTTTAATGTAATTTGGTTGTATATTCCATGCATCGACTGCTCCTGCCGAGAACCAGTTAGTACACTTCTCATTCTTAGAGAATCTTTTACATAGGTTGTCTGAGGATTCTCTACTACATTTTGATAACCTTAAGCATTCCCAGAGGTAGATGTTGCTAATTGCCCTATATACCTGAAAAAGGTCTTTTCTTAAATATCTATATGAGGCACTGTACAAGTTCAGATATTTCAGTCTTTTAATAATAACATAAATTTCTACATGGATGCCCTTGGTATATTTCTTGTTTTATTGTAAGTTTTCCATATTGTTCCATACTCTTAGTTGGGTTTTAATGTAACTTACAGACAATGATTTTTGTCATTTTTGATTTCCTAGAGTTTATAAATATTTTTCTACCAGTTAAGGTGCCACAGGGTTATAAAGTACCAGTACACTTAACAGGAACAGCAGGAAGAAATGTTGCACCTGCTTGAAACACATTTCTTTGTGCCAAAAGTGATGCTTTCTTTCCATTCTGGGTTTTGTTACTGCTAAAGTCAGTGACTGTATTGCCCGGAAGGTCTTTATAAACTAGTGCTCACCTTCAGAAATGGGTTCAGAGCAAACGCAGAAGTAAGTACACAGGGTACACTAGAATCTGTTAAACTATGGATAGATTGTTAAATTATGTAGTTGTGTGTGAAAATAACAGAATGCTAGCAAAGGTGAACAGATCGGTACCCAATTACACTAGACTGTACAGCACAGGAGCTACCCGAGGCTCAAAGCACATTGTACAGAATTGTTGATAGTGTCTTGTGTCTTACATAAGTTAAATAATAGCCGACGTCTCTTGAGAGGAAACACAGTATGGATGAGATACCAACTTATGAGGGATGCTGGGAACATTTGAAAACCATACAGAAGTGATTAAAAACTCGATCCTCAAATAAATACATAAAGCTTCTTTTGAGCTGAACAGGTTTCCTTGAACATTTTGTAGTGGTAAAGAGTGTGATCCCAATGGAGATATCAGTCGAATACTGATTACTAGAAAACTGTGAAATGACTTCTGTGCATTTGCAAATCAGTGTGCTAAGTGAAGTATAGTTGCCAGTCAGGGAAATAGCATAAGGGTTTATCAGTGCTATTTAAACAGCAAGCTGTAGGTGAAAACTCCTTAACGCATACCAAAACAGATTAGTAATGAAACTTATAAGGAATGGTGTAAATTGGGGAACTGCAGTGACTAGTGCATATTGCACATCTCTGCATCTCTTTTGTACTTAAATGGGTAGCGTATGTACAACTTGTTTTTATTTTGGAATAAGTGTTCCTCATTTCCCCACTTGACAAATTAGTTTAGTACATGTTAACAGATCTTCAAACTATTTATTGCAATGTTTTGCTTTGTGTACCAACTTGAGTTTGCATAGACTTGGGTCATGGCTGCTGGTTTTACATTACTCCACCTACTCAGTTAGCAGCCATTTAAGATACAAAAAAAAAGATGGTGAAATATTGATAAGGGAAGTTGAGAATATAACTGTGTAGAATGTGTCCAGGAGGGAGAACAGATGATCAAGGCCAGGAATGTTTGGAGAGGCAGGAGAGATAATGATGTACAGATCAAAGGAAAATAGTATGCTTTGTAGGAAACAGGCATGAAATGATGGGTCTATCTTATAAAGACGAATGTTCAAGTTGTCGAACATCTAAATGTCGACAGCTAAACAACAAAAGCTGAAAACCATGAATGGCCACTTTTGCAAATTTTTTTCCACAGGGAAAAAATTTGCTTGGCCATTAATGGGAATTTTCCCTTTTCCCCAATGTAGAGCGATCTCAGAGTTGGTATATTTAGTTAGGGGGTGTTGGGGGGGGCAAAGCCCCCACTTGATTAGGGTTGAAAGTTTGTTTTACTGCCCGCCAGCCTAGCAAATTTTTTCCCTGTGAAAGAAATTCACTGAAGTGGCCGTTTGCGGTTTTCAGTTTTCGCTGTTTAGGTGTCGACGTTTGGGTGTTCGACATCCTGAACATTCGTCTTTATAATATAGATCCTGAAATGACAGGGTTGAGTACTAGAGTACAGCAAACCTGCAGCTACTCTGCATAGTCTCTGTGTGTCCCAAGCTCCCTGAAGGGCAAGGCCAGATTTTATTTATTTATTTGACCAGTTTCAGTCTCAGCCTGGAATATGTAGCATATGACTTGCAGTACATAAACACTTCATAAGCATTGTATACAACGTGCATAAAAATTCCGTGTGTGTGTGTGTGTGTGTGTGTGTGTGTGTGTGTGTGTGTGTGTGTGTGTCTGTATAGTATAATTATAATACAATGATAGCTTAAGCTGGGATTATGTAACATGTTAAAGGAACAGGTCAGAGAAGAGGAGACCGAATGTTAGTAACAGTTAAGTGCTTCTCTAGGCCATGTGACTTAAGGTGTTTCAGTTAGTGTTGGCTAGGATTTTGACATAGGATTTTAGGCATGCACAACATTTGGGGTGCAAAGAGTTATTTTTAATATTTGAAAGTAGGAATTTGAGGATTAGTATTGAGACTGAATTGTCAAAAGTATGAGATGTTGGTCAAAAAAAAGTTGAATAATTATAGTTTCTGAGGTGGTATGAGAGGGCTTGTCTTGCTAGTTTGGATTTTACTGGAGGAAGAAAGTGCTCATGTAGACGTTTCTACAATTGGGAACCCAGGAGCAGGTCGGCTATCTGGCCTTTTCCAAGGATAAAAAGTCAGTTGTACTCATTTCTAGGAGAGTGAGAAAATAACCATCAGATTTTTTTAGGCATGGATTGTACAGTGGTTGTATTGTTTATTTGGATACTGTAAGTCTCCATACATGTTGTTGTCTTTCGGCTTTTCCCGGTTATGGGTTGCCACAGAGGAACTCCAGTCTGCTAATGATTGGCAGTAAATTTTTCATGAACGCCAAGGTGCCAGCTCGACGTTCAACCTTCAATGAAGGCATGCCCATTTACGCATGTCTTTCGAACACCCACCCAACCGCGGGGAGGACATGCAGACTCCAAGTCTCCATACATACAAAACCTAAATCCAATTTTAAAAAAAAGATCAGTTTTCAGAACTTGCTGTTACACATTGTAAAACATCTGTGTGTCCTTGTTGCACCACCCCCATTTCACAGGCTATGTCTTCCATATTCTTACTGTTTATATGTACTGTTTCCTAAATCACTGTACATTGGAATAGCGAGAAATCCCTGTGATATTATGATTTAGCATTAGCATATATTTCCCCTATTCGTACTTAAATGTTCACTGTTTCAGGGTCACAGTTACAGTGCTTTTAGTGGTGACCCTTGTGCTCACATTCCCAACAGTCGATAATAAGGTAAGGTAGTCTATAGAATAAAACAAAAGTTGTGATATCATTGTACATACATTTTGCCATACTATTTATTCATTAATTTATTGATCACTGATAAAAAAATGTTGCTTTGATTACACCCTATTATGTATATGGGGAAAACAGTCATTTAATTGTAACAAAATGGCAGGTAATGGCTAAACAAATAACTAAGTAACACGAGCCCCTGGCAGCAACCTGAGTCTGGTTATGAACAATGTGTAGGATGTTTAGTATGTTACAGGGAGAGCAATGTAAAATAATAGCATTCCTACTAGAGGACTGGATTATAAAATTATTAGAGTGCTAGATAGGAAGGAAAAGCAGAGTCTGAGCTGGATTGAAACAGTATGAGGTCAGTCTTGGAGGGGCTGATATAATTCTTCTCAGTGCAGTTAAAGGCAGTTCACATTTCAGTCTGATGCATGTTGGAATTCGTGACCGGTGGAACAGTGATGAGGATTAGGTACAGGGTGATGCTGTTGGGAACTTGCAGTGTTAGTTGCCTTGTATAAAGTGCTGTCCATCTTGTTTGTAAGTTTCTTTGCCTGGTTAGCATAATGTGCGGCTGAATGAGTTTCAGTGCAATGTATTGGCTTGAGCAAGAAGCTTTAGAAGAAGGAAGTACTTTTAACTTGTAGGTTGCTGCATAAAGAGTGATGTTGGGAAGCTGCTCATTAAGCAGAGATTTCAGGGGGGCACAGATAAGAATAACATGCATGTGTAAGTCCCTCAGGCTTCAAGCTGTGAAATTGGGCAAGCAGTGACATGAGGGGAACAAACTGCTAGGTCATTTATTCAGATTTACGTAAAAAATAACATTAGATAATAATAGAAGTCTAGATACATAGATTAAGCAGCTGTGTTATTTTGCATCATCAGTGAAACATGGGTAGTAAAGGACAGAGAGTGTACTTGGTGATGCCAAGGTGCAGCTTATTCATGGATGATAGGGTTGAGGAGAAACAAAGATGGAGTTATGCCGCATATAAAATATGTGATTATGCAATAAAGATTAGGGCAGATGACAAAGAAAATGTAGAAGGACAGACATGTTATGTATGAGATTGCAGAAACATATGTGGTCCATATGTGAGTGCTGTTAGTGACCAGCGCACCAAGTTGACCTATGGGATGGGCTGACGCTGAAGAACTTGCTGAATAGCTTTGAGAAGTAGGAAGAGAAGGGCTGTAACTCAGAGACTTTACCAAGTCCTCAGATGACTGATGTGTTCTGACTTTGACCTTTTAAGATGAGGAGAACCATCAGCCAGGCAATCTGAGAGGAAAGACTTGCTGCAGTTGGTGCATGAGACCACTGGAGGAGTAACATCATAAATGTCGTACGGCATTTTGTATGAAGATGGTAGATTCATTAAATAGAGATTTGTGTTGTTTTTAATGAAAGATGGTGTTAACAAAAGATATGATCTTTTATTAAAAATATTTTTGAGTTATTTTTTGGAACAGGACTATGTCCCCCAAACTCCTAGTCTTTGGGGGGGGGGGGGCTTCATCCTCCATATCTCCCTTACCTAATCATAATTCCTTCCAGATCATACCAGCAGTGACAAAAAGGACTAGTGTATCACTGCAGCAGAAGTCTTGATTTTATATTCTGTAAAACAATTGTATCCCATAGGTAACAGTAACCTTGAGATGGTGTGGTATTTGAAGAAGATAGTGTCTTGTTAGGGGCAGAAATATGGGACTAATTCAGCATGGATTTTGATAAACTGGCAAAAGATGGGTGCCATTGTCATACATAGTAACATCAAGGCTAACATTTTACAAATCTGTAAAGACTGGACTAAAATATGGAGTCGGGGGACTGCCAAACAGATCTTCATCTTTGACTTGCATATACTTTATGCAAGACTTGAAGTTACGGGTGTGTAGATGATAGGTAACCCTCTCTAAAGTGCTCTAAATATTATCAAGTCCATCTTCTATTTAAATATCATTCTTTGCAAGACAGACATAAGGAATCAACCAGTAGCACTGTTAAACTTAATATTTTAGGTTCACTGCTGCATGTTGCTACACTGCCAAATTTAACATTGTCAGAGCTGACAAATGGATCCCAAAAGAAGATAGTTTGCAAGAGTGGGAAAGGGTGAAGTCAGTGGAAGGGTTGTAGAAAATAATAAAGGAAACAGTGTTTTATCAGCAAAATGGAGGATTAAAAGAAGAAAATAAAAAGGAATGAAGAACACGCGTATGATTTTAAAGGAAGTAGCAGAAGTAGTCAAAAATGAGGAGGCTGGCTTGTCCATCTCTGTGATATAGAGGAACAGAGCCTATCTACACAGATGATCAGACTTCAGTTTTGTGGCTTGAACACTAGATGAGCTGGGAAGGGTAGGAGTGAGTGGCCAATGACAGCTTGCCTCAACAGGTGGGGAGTGGACTGGTGGTTGGCGGCCATTTCATTACATGTAAGTGGAAGCTTGCAGTTGAAACAGACATAAATGAAGATATGAGTTTGCCCTACCAAGCCAGTGATTACTGTCCTCTACAGAATGTGGGTGGGAGCACTCATATGCAGGGAGAGAACATAGTTGGCCTTTGCTGTGACAAAGGCACCCATACTACCCACTATGGAGTTGTGTTACAGCTAAATACAAAAAAAATCTGTCTGCATGGATGTTAGGCTACATGACCTGTTCTCATCCTATGTGATGAATACAAAAATGCAGAGGAATTAATGGGCTGATTGACAGTGGAGAACTGATAGTCATCAGGCAGAAGGAGAATAAACATATCTCTCAACTGTTCAGAATTTCATAGAATGTCCAGATTTTTGTTTCATGATTCTGGTCTGTTCTCATAAAGTTTGTGTTTTTCTGGCAAATCACTGAGGATTGAAGTTGCTAAATAATATCATACATTTGAGTTTCAGAGTTCATATCCTTCAGAAAATGCATGCTAACACAAATCCTGCTATTCTATGAACTTTCTAAGGACAATATTTAGAATGTGTCCCTTCTTTTAGGCTTTTGTCCCCCATTATTTTAGGCTTTGTCCAGATTTCTTGCACTAAGAAGATGAGAGGTATGAGAATAAAGAGAATACAAAAATGCAGAGGCTGTTTTACTGTAGAATGGAGGAAGAGAGATTAAAGGGATTGTAAGGCTCAAAGTGGCAAATAATTTGATGTAGTGATACAGGCAAACTGAGGAGGAAAACAAAACTGACAGACAGTCATACAGATGAAGACTAAGCCTTTCACAAGTGCATCATCAGGAGTTGAAGCTGATTAGCCAGATGGCATTCATGCAGTGGCTGGAAAGGTAAATATGAGAATACCAGACAGAGGTCCTCAGTAAGTACCTCTTAGTTTGCAAAGGAAACTGAGTATAAAGAATTAGTCCAGATAAAATCACTTTAGCTAGCAGATCTAGGAGACAATCTCTCTTGATACCTTCCATGCAAGAGGAATAAAGACACCTTGTTGAAGTTTCCAGTAGTTTATTCAGTTAAGCAGGTAGATGGACAAGTGTTCTTGTTCTAATACATTGCATTCAACAGGTCAGTTATTTAAAGGTAGTTACAGACAATGGTGGGAAGGTCGATTGGAGCTGATTGGAAGAAATCTGGGAGATTGAAAAACAAGGAGCCACTCCCAAAGCTTAGAGGTTAGTCCCCTATTTGAATATTCCTGAAAGACCTGTGAGGATCCACCAGCTCAGCAGCCTGTGGAACCTCATTCTTAGTTAAAAGATTTTATTTTTATTTTTAACTTCTAACAAACAAAACACGACAACACACTATGAGCTACAACTATAGAAATATATTAAAAAAAAAAAACACTTTCACCTGAGCTTCAACAGGTCCATCTAATAGAGTGGTTTACCCTTTGATCATTGAAAATTCCTGCTTTTACGAGGCTTTCACCAGACTTTATTAGCCTGATTTGTAACGCACATAAAATGAGAGGCTGTGCCTGCATCAGTGGGGCTCATATTCCTTGAAGCCAAGTAAGAAAGCTTTATTACAGAACTTTTCCCAGTCTATCACATGTAATATGATAGGCTGTGCCCACTTTTACCGGGCTCACTATCTCCTGACATATAATACGAACGGCTAATATTCTCTTGCATAACAAAAAAGATTTACATTGCCTGGACACCACAGGCTTTTAAGCCTGACTTCAGCTTTAGGCATCTAGTTGGAAATCTCCTGAAGGATATATTGATAGTGGTATCTGTGGGCAGTGGACTGGAGTACCCTTGTCAGCACAACTTTGCAGAGGAGAGATCTTGCTGGTTCATACTGATCCTTTATTTTGACGATCTTATGCATAAGTGGGCAAGTGTCACACTGTAAATGTGTTTCTGCATGTTAACAAGGCATTTTACTCCATCCTTCACGAAGAAATGGTAGGGAATTTGATGAGGTTGAGGTATGATCTCTATTTTACTGATGTGTGGAGGAAAATTTCAGCAAGGCACACTAGACTGAAAAGGTAAGATGGTTATCATGCTGATCATCTATATGATGATGAAGAAAAAAGTCTGTTCTTTCAAACCTGTCATTCTGTGGACCTTCATTGGAGATATCAAGAGCCAGTTAGACTTCAGGGCCAGCTTGTGTGTAGTCAACAGTATGGTAAGGACAGTAGTCACAGATGGATAGACCTTCTTTAGGAGAACCTATCCAGTCTTTTTGCAGTGGTCAGACAAATGGCATTAATGATTTGATCATGAAAAAGATTAGAGTGATCATGCTTAGTAACCCCAATAATGTATTTGTCTTTGCCGTGGCTATACTGAGTTTGCTGTTGAGGAAAAGGAACTTGCATGTTGCAGTGATAATAACCAGTTTGAACCAGTTGTACAATGGAAAGAAGCAGCACTTAAGGAAGTTTGGCACTTGACAGAGGGTGATGGCTTAGGGAGTCTTGAGTTGCTATCTGGAGTGCTGTATACTGTTTGGGCCATCAAATTACTGTTAAGTTATCAGAAAAGAGGATCAGTGAACACTTGATCAGGAAGGTTATAAAGAAATGTGGAGGATTCTTATCCTGGACACATAGTCACAAGACTAAACCTTAGGAAGAAAGTAGTGGTAGGTGATTTGTACAGCATAGCAAAGAAAATGTTTTCAAGCGAGAGGATAGGTGACATTTTTTATGGCCAAAGCACTGAATTCATGGAACTTGCACCTTTCAGGGGCTTTTTTCTGTGAAAGAAGGGAATAAAGGAATAAATGAAGTCAGACTAGGATAGATTGAGAAATAGAAGGGTTTCCAGAATGGGAAGGGCATCTTTGTAGGAGCTTACTGCACAGACTTTGTCACTTTTATTGTGTATGCACATTTTGTGTAACTGTTGAGCTTTTATTTCCTTTGAGAAAAACATGCTGGTTGATAATAAGAAAAATTACCTATAATATTACACTTATATTATCAAGTTCTGTAGATGATAATTGCATGGTGATACTGCGTAGTGAAAGTAATGTGCCTTTGAAACTGATACACTAATCTATTTTTTTGTATTTAAATATTTTTGATTAGCAACCACTACCAGTTTCCAAGAATGAACTTGTACCAGAAAAATGTATGACATTTTAAGAACCAAGACTTGTATTCAGTACTTTTTAATTTGACAAATATTGCCTAACAAACCTTAAATATACTGAAGTGTTACTAATTTTATTTGTTCACACCTGCTATAATGTCAAAGCCTAGCCTCAAAAAGTTTATTATGGAAATGATCAGTTTTATTTCCGTACTAGAGCTTTCCTTTTTTGTTCTTGTAGATTACATTCCATGATGTGAATGCACTGACTGAGAAGCTCGCTCCTATCGTTGAAGCCATGCAGAAACACTTCAGTTCTGGATCTGGGACGTACTACAGTGACTCAATTTTCTTTCTGTCAGTTGCTATGCATAGGATCATGCCATCAGGTACCAATAAACATTATTTATGAAGCAGTCATGCAGGTTGAATGTAGTGCCATTAATGTTAATATTTATTTGGTATGATAAGAAGTACAGCACACATTCTGAGGCTCCTGTGGCTCTTGTTTATCTCCTGAGATGGCTGACTTGGGGCAGTATGAACATAGTATCATGACATATTTCTTTTTTGTCATGATAAACACTCTGCCTGTACACCACACATTAAGACAGCAGGAAATATGTAAATGACAATGATTGAATGTTTTAAAAAAACAGACTGATGTACACAATCATCATCACATTGGTGTGCTGTTTACTGGTCTAATGAGTCATGCATGATGGTGTTTGTCTTCTGATTACTGCTTTTACATCACAGTTAGACATCTTCAAACGTCAGATGTTTATAAACAGTAACAGTATTCCAAGTGGCAGAAATGAGAAAAGCAGGTACTTCATGAGGGGGCTAGATCAAACTATGTTCCATGCTTATAGGTGCAAATGTACATTGCTTTGAACTCCTTAATTTGTTGGAGCTACTGCCACCACTTCTTATAAAATCTTGTCAGTGACCGAGGTTGCCCTGCAGTTCAACATTACCGTTTATTTACGTGTTTAACAAGTTAACTGAAACCCTTTTCATCCACTCTTTTGATCCACAAGTTAACTGAAACCCTTTTCAACCACTCTTTTGATCCAGCATTCTAAGATTACAACACAATCATGTGCATTACACTGTTAGTATAACTTGAAGTAGCAGTATGGACTGTAAAACATATGAAAAGAACATGATGACAGACATGAAAACCTGGCTTAAAGTGCAAATTGTCAGAAATGGCAATATTACAAATAGTAATCCATAATTAGACATAGACAAGCACTACTATCAGTGTTAAGCATCTGAAATAAAGAACCTGGCAGTTTCTAAAATGCAGCAAATGGTTTCATACTAATTAAAACTACCCCATCCACACAGTGTGCTTTTGCTTGTATACAAGTCTCACATTTGAGTGAGTCTTGCCTTATTTATTCAGAGCTGCTCATTGTTTGGAGATGACGCCAGAGACTTTGAGAGTTTCTGGTAACATCTGAAGCCATCCTTGGGGGGGGGGGGGGAACTAAGTTATCATTTTGCACTTGCTTTGCTTGTTTTCATTGTACTGTGAAAGATTTCTGTGCTATTTATTGTTTTCCTGCACTCCTTTGCAGTTTAAAGTTGCATTTTTTAACTGCTGTAATGAGTACTGTTCTTCATTTCAGTACACTGTATGTTGTATTTATTTATTTATTTATTTAATACTTGTTTACTGGGAAAGTTTGACTTGGAACAAAGCCAATTTTCAGTGGAGGCCCAGGGAAAAATGCTCCAGATGCATGTCTTTGTAATGTGGGAGCAAACTGGAGTACCCGGAGAAAACCCACACGAACGCAGGGAGGACATGCAGACTCCGCACATAAGGCACTCCAGCCGAGAATCAAACCGGAGAACCTCTTAATGTGAGGTGACAACTCTACCGCTGCACCACTGTGCTGTCCATAGTGGTAGCTTTTCAGTTAGTATAAGGCATCTGTTTGTGGTTCCCAAACACCTGGGCTTCAAACCAGTAATTTCACATTAACTCATTACATCCAAGTGACACGTGTAGGTGCATCTGCATTTAACTCCTACTGACTCCTCTAGGCATCAAATATTGCTTGTTCATATTTGCATCAATAATTCCAAAACCATGCTATGTATGAGGCTTTAAAAGATTTCATCTTAAAGCTTACACAATGGTAAACTCAACTGCATTAATATTTGGCCTCTGTCTGATGCAAATACATAGATATTAACTGTTGTTTTATGATAGTAATTTATACTGATATAATTTGCAAATTTTTCTAAATATCTCAACAACCACGTAACACAGGCAGAACTTCTAAGCCTCATATTAAAGCTCTCAGCTAGATGAATAAAATGCTGCTGTCAGTATGTGTGTAACTTGAGTGGTTGCTGAGGTATTGTAAGTTGTTTACAAAATATTGCAAACATAATAGTTACTGTGTTTACTGTGACTTATAAAATTCAGTTTAAGACCTAGAACCTAAAGAATACTACCACTATAAAAATACTTTGTCATTTATATTTCTTTCATAGTCCCTATGGTTCCAGAGGTGTGAACATTTGTTTGAAATATAAAGACATAATTTGGTTCTGTCAAATGATTTAGGCTCCGCTCATTGGAAGTTACAGTGCAAACTTACTGAGCTCCATTGGAGTGAATGAGTTGAGAGGGCTGAAGTCTGCTCTTTTGTTGCAGGAGGGGGCTGATTTCACCTGTTTGAGCTGGGAATGTCTGATGGAAAGCTTATTGTGTGCTTACCTGATTGGCCTTATGGGATAGTTAGTGTAAAACGTACTTTTCTTTGCTCCTAAGAAGCCTTGTGTTCGTGCGTTGGGGCTTAGTGTTGCCGTGTGTATATGCAATCACCAGAAGTTTCAATTTCCCTATAAAAACTACCTTGGAATTTTAACTCATTCCCACGCTACTCATGGAGCATCTAGTCTGTGTGGTGCGCAGCATGGCCACATTTAATTAAAACTATTCAGGTCTAGACTACATTATACAGCACCCAGGATTATTGCTGCTCAAAGAGCATCTGATTTGGGCGCTGTAGGTTAACTGTAGCTTACATCAAGTAAGCACCCATCACTTGTCCAGTTGCAAACACTCTCCACTCCTGTCTCTTGAAAAGTACATATTAGGACCTGCAACCATGGACAGGCACTTTTCTTCTATCTCTGCTTCTAGCTTGGTAGACATGGGCATCTTCAGGCAATATAGCGATTTCATTATGTACACTGACAACCACTTAATTCTGGATTGGGCAACTACAGTATGTGAGAGATGTATTTGCACAATGACACTGGAGAATGAAGTCTCATATACAGACTGAAAAAACAAACAGGTTGTCAGCGACACACACACACACACACACACACACACACACACACACACACACACACACACACACACACACACACACACACACACTCTACAATGGACCACACACATAGACCCACATATGAAGAGGTGCTCACATGTAACTTACAGAAAACTCAAAGGCCTCTCAGTTGCAGTCCTCAAAAACTCTGCATACACAAAAATAAGACAATTCCCATCACAACACATAAAACCACATCTCGTCATGTCTCAACTACCAAGCCCATTAGGCAACACACACCACAACCCAATATTTTTGTCATAGGAAACTCCATAGTGGGACACACCGATGTGCCTCTTTCCATGCTGGATAAGGAGAAGGTCACAGCTAGTTGCCTGTCAGGGGCCAGGATCCTCCAGATCATACAAGCACTCAGGTCACTTAACCCCAAGTGCCAGTATGATTCAGTCATGGTCCATATGGGGGGTAAATGGCCAGAGATGTACCTCCTTGGACTATATGAAGAGAGACATGATTGAGCTCTCAGAATATGTGTCACAGGGTGGTATGAGCCTAGCATTAAGCAGCATTCTGCTGTCTTCAGTGATGATGCCACAATACCAACAGAAAATGATTGACTTTAACTATTGGCTTGTTATTCTAAATGGGTCCAGTACTTGTCAGCCTGGGAGAACATGGTTGACAGGCCATGCTGCCTTGCCAAGGGTGGTCTTCACTTGTCACCATTACGCTTTCAGATATTGACCAAAACATTATCCATCCCTGTATTGCCTTTTATAGGAATTATCAAACAGACAAACCTTCCAACATAGCAACATCTACTCGGGAGAAGCTAGGAGTCTCATCCAGAAACTGCACTCCCTGGAAGCTCTCCTCAACTTGGAAAAGGTTGACATCTTTTCAGTTACTGAAACATGGTTCAAAGCTATATAAAGCACTCCACCAGTGCATGGCTATAACACCTTTCATTCATTATGTCCACCTATTGAACATGAAAGAGCAAAAGGTGGAGGTGTATCTTTATACATAAAGGAGAAACCCATCTCAAGGCTGGTCAATAAATAAGACTTGCTTGAGCTACTCCATGTCCATAATCTTGCTAGCTACTGGCCCCCCCACCGTGAACTAGGAAACCCGTACATCATACCTGAAGTTACTAGAATCACTCACCATCCAACCCAGTATCATACTCATGGGCGATTTTTAACTACTCCCTTCATTAACTGAAGGGCATAAACATCCAGAAACCTGCAGGCCCAAATATTTATTGACTTTGTAAACTCAAATGCCCTGGAACAACTGGTCTGTACTCCCACTGGGGGTACAAATATCTTAGACCTGGTACTTACAAATATGGGAGTGTGATGTCCTCACTGGTTAGATCAGATCACAAAGCGGTCCCTTTAAAATCAAGGTAAAATTAGACCACTCACCTAACCCCAAAAGCTAAGTACTTTTCTAAGGTTAACTATCTCCTATTAAGTGACAACATAGCTGCTTTTCAGGCTCCCCCAAATCCTGAAAATACAGAAGCCTGTGCGGAGGCATACACAAAAGCCCTGTACGACCATATAAACAACTGCATATAGAAACGTCAGTACCAGACCAAAATAAGCCCAAGTCAAACCACAAAAACAAGCCTAGTGAACCCCTAGTATTCATAGGTTGTACAACAAAAGAACATTTTTATGAGAAGTAAGAGAGAATGTGCACAACAAATTAAAAACAAAGTCGTAGTTAGTCTAAAGAAGCAAATTAGTAAAGTCTTTGAAGGTGGATTTTGAGACAAAAATAGCTTCCCAAGTTAAGGACAACCATAAGGCATTTTTCAGTTATGTCCACAATCTTAAGGGCAAACCCAACAATGTGCAGAATTAATTGTAGGCGGCACCACCTATACTTTGTCAGAAGATATGAGAAATGTGCTGGATAAACTCCAATTTTACCACCCCATCACCCACAGTTATCCCCAAGAAATATCCTCTACCACTTCCCCACCAATTATCACCATAAAGCAGGTTGCCACTGCTCTCTCTAAAGCTGAAAACATGGCTTTGATGGGTCCCGACGATATACCAGGTTGCCTGTTAAACAGCTTGAATCCGGGCATATCAGGCCGACTATGATCCCTGTTTAACCACAGCATCAGGACTGGCTCTGTCCCGGTAGAGTGGAGGACAGTCATCCTGTTCATGAAGTTGGACCATTAACTGATCTGGAAAATTACAGACCCATAAATTTGAATAGTCTTATATGAAACGCGTTGGAAAGAATAATCGGGGACTTGATAAATAATGATGTAGGAAAACCTCCAAATGCAGGACCCAACCCAGTTCACCTTTGTCATGGGTAGGTCATGCCTACTAAATCTGGTGGACTTCTTTCAGAATATCCCTAGAGTCATGGATGAAGGTAAAACAGTGCATACTGCCTACCTTCACCTAGCTAAGACATTTGATACAATTTCTTACTTGGGTATTATAAATAAACTCACAAAACTAGGCATAATTCTCTGTGTCAGCAGATAGCCAATTGGCTTACAGATAGGCCACATGTTGTTAAAGTAGGCAGATCTAGATTCAGCAAGAGGCCAGTTACTAGTGGTGTACCACAGGGCTCAGTGCTGTGACCACTGCTGTTTGTAATATACTTCTTTGATGTCAAGGTTAATGTAGAAGGCCCTTGGATGACAATGTTTGCCAACATCTGCAAGTTGGGGGCAGTCACTGAATCCTCCAAAGATGTACATATCCTTCAGGAGGGTCTAAATCGGAAAAATGATTGGTGCCCGAGCCGTGGCCTCAAACTAAATATGGAAACAATGCATTATCATTACCCTTTGGGAAGTCAAATACCCCTGCAAATTGCAACAGTATTAGCACATTCCTAAGAGGAAACTCAGAGGTGAGAGATCTATATATGCAAATAGATAGTATCATGAACTTTTGACCACCATGTGTCCACAGCAGTGAGGAAATCCTTCTGTGTGGCTCAACTTACAAGTAAAGGTATGGCATCCATATCCAAAGATGTTATAGTCTCACTGTGCTCGACACTCATTAGACCAGTAATTGAGTACAGTGCACTATTTAGTATGTACTTGACTAGGCACTTACAACAGCTGGAATGATCTCAGAGATTCCTCACAAAAAAAATACAGGGTTTAAACAACTTGTCCTTTGTGGACAGACTTAAACCTGTCCCTTTACTCTGTCTCCTACTGACTGTTAAAGGGTGACCTATGCCTAATCTACAAGGCACGCACAAATCCAGCTTTAATGGCGCTGTTGCTCATCTGCAAGACATACAGCATGAGAGTCACCTGATCTAGGGATCTAAACCTGGTCTGTGACTCAAACAAAACATACCGGAGAAACAGATGTGTCTCAGAGATTCCTCCTTCTTTGAAACAGGCTTTCTGTTCACGTTACACAAAGTTCTTCCTTGGTGGATCTGGATGGGGTATTGTAAATTCACACCTGGAGTAGCAACTATATTGCTTATGGACAGGGGAAATCTGCAAAATACTCGAGGCATAGGCACAAACCTTGTGCCATCCTCTAGCCCCTAGGGACCATATATGTAGTAAAATTGGATAATATTGGCTAGGCTTGTAAGGGCTTTTAAACCATTAGCCTAGTAATCTGCTACAAACTTATGCATTACCCACCCATCATCCACACTCACCAAATGACCACCAATTCCAAAGTCTAGCTCCTATGCATAAGCAATAGATGGTGTTTAATAAGTGAGTGCTCATATCTGTAAACATTTTCTCTCTTGTTTTTCATGTATCTTCTTCTTCTCCTTTCTTCTGTGACCATATGGCCTTCATCCTATTTTCTCCCTTCAGCAGTTTTGAAATAAATGTATTTTAATTTGGTGTAGACTGATTGCCGCAGGACATTCTGCTGTGGGCTGAAATTTTCATGGATTATTTGATTGTGGTGGCATAGTGGAAGACCATGTACTGTATAACAGTGCCCCAACTCCCCAGATGTCTCAAGATACTACTTCCAATCCTGGATCAAAGAAAAGGGTAAAAATTGTATGTCACCTTTCTGTTATGTAGTGAGCCTAGAAGTGTTGTATTTAGAGATGAGGGGTGTGGAGGCAGGCTGTGATCCCTGCTTGAACACTGGTAAGTTGTATGGCCTTTCAGTATACCACTAAGTCTTTTGGTCTGTGAAATTTTGTTCTGCTGCATTCTGAATGGTGCATTTCGACAAATAATCCACACTTAGTTCATATAGGTCTCAAATTCTTGGACAAAAATCATAACCACTAAAACAAACTTATAGAGCAAATGGCAGAATTACCAGATGAAAGATGAATACTTTCTGAGCCAAAGTCTCCAGCCACATCATTCTGCTGAAAGACGCTACACTACATGGAGCCACATAAAACTTATACTGCTTGGTAAAAGGACTGAAGCTAAAGCTATAGCAATACCCATGACCTTTGAGGATAATTACCAAGAATAGAAGCAGAAGTAGCCACAGTCCTAATGGGAAGCATTTTGACTACTCTTTCTAGAACTTAAAATCAATAGTGACAGAAGATTATTCATTGTTTTATCTAGTCAGTCATGTGCTATTTTGGTATCTTTTAAAAATGTGTGTTAGAACTTAATGTGGATTATTTACCCATGTGCAACATCCTGATGACCATTTGATTGTGGTGGTGAGATAGTAAAAGACTAGTTACTGTTTACCAGTATTTTTGCTTGGAAGCTGCTTTCTGTGTATATTCGATCCTGATTTCTAAATGTATTGCCCCTCATATCATACCACCTTTGGTAATAGTAACATGTAATTTTGCTCTTTTCTTAAAGGTGATGTGACCTCAGGAGTAGTATATTTAGAGATGAGTCCGCACATCAAATGGTGCAGGTGTGTATTCCACTGCAAAACACTAATAGAAAATATGTAGCATTCACTATCCCTCTGCAGTCAAATGGGCCATAGGATTTTGGTTAATAGGATCTTGGATGCAGGAGAAAGTCTGCAGTAAGTTTAAGTAGATAATTTTCAGGGTCTAGTTGAGTTTGTTATAGACTGTTTACTTGCAAACAGCATCCCATGGACTAAAATCCTACAGACCCATTTGACTGCAATGGGACAATGAAACACTACATACGTTTGCTGGGGTTTTTGCAGGATGTTGTGCCTGCCCCTATACCTCTGATTTTAAATATACTACCTCTGAGCCTGCAGCACCTGATAAAACTGGCATACTATTTTGCTGTTTTCAATAAGATAGTGAGACTTAGAAATATAGTATATCTAGGAAATGGAAATGTCAGAGCAGTACTCCAGAATGGGGAGTTTGTGAAAATGTATCTGACATGCTTGGGGATTTGCTATTACATTCATCATAAAAGGGGTTAGTGCATTTGGTGATAGAAGTGATGGGGAAAAATTAAAGGGTAAGTGGGAGAACCCCTCTTATGTCATACATGGCGATAGTGCAATGTTTGCCTCAAGAGAAAGAATGATAAAAAGGAATTGCACTGATTCTTTGCTAGAGTAGTATGTGACCTGTAATTTATATCTCAAACAAAAGTTGGCTTTCCAGTAATATGAGTTTGTGTTTGGGTATATTGACTTGTACTTTTCTGGTGCACAGCACATTTGTCAAGCTCAGACAACTGTTATATCCTGACAGGGGAATATCCAGTTCAGTTAGCTGTGGTTGGCTGCAACTCACAAAGCATTGTACCATTAGATACTTTCCTCTTAGATTTACAACTCACCATTGCTGTTTCTTAGATTAACAAATCCTGCCCCAAGGTAAATTCACAAATCACCGTGCCTTTAGATCCTCTCATATTACATTTCCAAATCATGCCTGCAAGGTAAGGTGCACATCAGAAGCTAATTACCAGTAGTAGCTGGTATATCTCCCTCTCCTGCATAGCCACTCATGAGTTCCCCACTTAAGAGGTTCTTCTTTAAGTACCAGCTACACACCTTAGTGCATTCGATGACTGTCAAAGAATTCAGCACAAACACTGTCATTTTAGCCCATATACTCTGTGAAGTGGAAGCTATGTTCCCTTTTAGTTTGCAACTGATCTTTATTCCCAGAAACAGTCCTCCCTGAGTAGTTTTTGGATATCTTTCATCACTTTGATGCATATCTTTGCTACTGTATGGTTACAGTTCACCAGTTAGCATTCATTAATTTTCTTAAATGGAAGGACAGACAGTTTCTTGCTTCCCCCAAAATTTGAAGAACCCTATTGTTAGGTAAGTTCCTTTAAAACATTTGGGTCAAGGATGTTGGAAACACGCTTCTTTCTGTTGAACTGGCTAACTCAGGTGATCTTATGTAAGTTTCCAAGGCAACATTTTCTTTTGCAATAGATGTCAGCCTACTGGATCTTCATGCTGCATGCCTTGACCTTACCCAAAACTTACAAAGTTTTATAGTAGAATACTGTTAACTTCATTGCCAACACATCATCTTCATTACCAAGGCTCTAACTGTGACCATGATATTAGTCCTTTCACCCAACAGTTTTTCTGAACATGTACTATTCAGACCACCAGCTTCTGTACACTATTTAAGAATGAGCAGTTACACTTGTGTTTCTGTAGAATAAAACCATTTAGGAAAGATTCCAGCATGTGCATCTCTTTATCAGTGGAAGAAACAACATAGAAGTCATTAGCAATGGTTGTATTTGTGAGCTGGTAAATTTATCATAAACCATTTTGTTTAGTCTTATCTTTTGACCAGTTTGTTAAAAAAAAGTCATTCATCTGAGGAAGTAATTGAAAAAGGGTAAATTCTTCTTGATATCAAGTTGCAATGATCCTATGGCAAAACATATTAAGGATAAGGGTGCACGGGTCAAAGCCTTATGCATGGGAGTTGGGGAACCCTGCCCCATGAAAAATAAACAAAAAAAATTGAATACACTTTAACAATAAACAATCAAAACTGTTTTGATGGATACATGGGTCTCATTTATTCCAATTTAATCAGAATGGGGTTTGTCAGTCATATTTATTCAAATCCCATTGTTATGTCTTTGAAGTAGACCAAGTGATGTGAATGAGAGCACAAAATATTGGGTGTGGGAACTTTCCCTTTATCCACTGATTTATAAGGTCTTGAGTTAATATACTTGGAAATCCAGGGGTGTAGCCCCTTTATTCAGCATTTTCCATTGTCACCTTTTTGTTTTGTTTATTTCTAGTGTTATATATGTTGTTTTGCCAAGTTACTATGAATTTGAAGAATTAACTTTTCATAAAATTCACTTATTTCTGTTGATTTCTGTAATGATAAGTATAGCATGCACCTCTTATCCAGGCTGAGAAGACCAGGCCGATCTCTTCTGAATTTCTTCATAATGTCTTCATTTATGGCATTTGTAGATAGCAACCTGGTAACTGATAGCACACATTTACCATATATTATAAAATGGACTGTGTCAGATGATCCAGGATGTCACTTGCTAGGACTATATTAAATGGAATATTAGCACAGTATCATAACATTCTTTATCCTGTTTTCTTCAATCTCTCAGGACGTCTTTTTAGTGCTTTTGACTTTGTCCTATTGACACGTTTGTATTGCAAGAGTATTTATAATTAATGTATAGCCCATGTGAATCACAAACAAATGGGTACCAGAATTTGCAATATTTTAGTATCACTTGATGGGCTTTCAGGTTCAGCAAGTGTGTCGTGATCACTGGTGTCTGCATGGACTGCTAGATTCTCTGCTGGGCAAGCACTAGAAGGATATAGAATTAATTCAATATTAAGCTGCCTACATAATGTACAAAACAATTAGGAAGAAAGGCTGTGTGCCAGATATGGTCCACAGTATAGCACTGCCACTGTAATGGAAATCTATCTCTTTGATGCTTATTTTGTTCAGTTCCAAACTAGAAGCACTACAACCTAATAGAGCTTACCTCCATATCCATTCCCCTTCCCAGAGTGCATTGACAGCTTTTTTAAAGTGCTTTTTTCATATCATCAGTTGCTGGAATTACATTTCAAGTGCATGCCACGAGCATTTCACAGATGTTAGGTTGCAGCAACTTTGCATCTTTCAGTTCAAGATAAGGCAAACATACTCCTGCATGTACAGTACCTTCACTAAAAAAAGTAATGTGGAAATAATAAAATCTGCATTTCCCATCATGGGACTTAAATTATCAACATTTTTTTGGTTTTCAATTTGATATGGGCTGATATTAAGAGAGCTGCAGAGTGGCTATTTAATGGAAGTATGATCACAGTTAGATATCTGAAGTGTACACTGACGAAAGTACCTCTTTTGGGTGCATGACAGTTTGTACATGAAAGTACATTTGGATTAACATAACTGGCAATAGTTTTTATGAAGCAATTTAAAATGCATTATTGTGGCCATTATTCATTTTTAGTTGATCAATTAGACATATGAATTCTATGCAGACATTAAAGTAGCTGTGATGTGTAAAAGAGTGGTCAGTACACAAAACTGTCTGACCTGCTGACTTGTAGAATTACAAATGTTTGTGTGAAGCAAGTTAGAATACATTACTGTGGCCATTATTTTATTGCAGTTAGATATATGAAGTATACACAGAGCATAAATTGACTACAGTGGGTACAGAGCATTCTGTGTTTGAAAGTGACATATTACTTGGCAAGACTGCAGGTATTCTATGAATAGTAAAGAAGTTAGATGCATTACAGTAAATTGGTGTTGCCATTATTTTTTATTCACAGTCGAACATCTGAAGTGTACAGAGACTATAAAGTATTTATGGCGAGTACAAAGTAACCTGCTCCTGAAAGAGACTAATACTTTGGCTGGACAGGGCTATTGACTGTTAGTGTGAAGCAAGATTAAAAATATTATTGTGACTATTATTATTATTTTTTATCGTGCATAAGACTTTTGAAGTGAACACATCATTAAAAGTGGCTATGGTTCAACAAGGCAGTTTGTACATGAAGGTAGCTGACCCCTTAGTTTGGTCCAGGCTGAGACTGATATTGCTGCATTGAGATCAGGACTGTAGTTAAATCAGCAAATTAGAAATAATATCAAAATAATGCACCTTTTTGGACACCAGTAACACTTGGTGTACTCAACCTCATGTAGTCCTTGAGTCACTAAGCTTGAGACCACTGACAGAGAACCTGACAGGGCAATTTCTGTTGTCAAGTATCCGCTCCAGTAGTGTAACCCACTATCTTCACAGCTAACAGTGCATGTGTTACATAACTGTAGTGTTACTGTCATTACCATTATTCTCAAAATGAGTTTTATTCTTACACAGCTGTTTTTATTTACTAAATGACTGGCAATTTAACATATCATACTTTCTCCATCACCCTTCCTTGTTTAACATATTTAGTTTTCAGACACTTTTCTTATTTTCTTTTTGCTGTAAACATGAACCATTTTAGTTGGATTATATACTGACTACATACTGTAGAAGCCGGGACGTTCAGAATTGCATATAATTCACTCAGTGGTAGTTCACTAATCCTCTGCACAAAGTGTTTTTCCTCATTCTGTTCTGTCTTGTGCAGCTTAATATCCTACTGTGTACTACATTTGAACAACTTTATAGTATACACCCTACCAGTTGTGTGTAGGTCCCTGGGTTTCTGACAGCTACATATTTTATATTCTAGACTGGATTTAAAAGAAGTCCTATTACTAAGCAGCTCTTCGAACTATTTCTAAGAAGAAAACATTAACAAAATGCATTCCTATGAGCATTTGATCCAAAATGTTTTTGGTATTTTTTCTTTGTGTATTCACAACTAAAGTTTATTGTTTTTGGTACCATTTTACCAGATAGTGGAATTAACTCAGTAAAGTTTATCATTGTTATCATGTCTCTCAGCAATGTTTTTTCTCTATGTTGTTCTCATTTACTTACTAATTTATTTATAGTACTCTACACAGGATGAGCTTTTTGAGAACATACATCTTGTTTACAACAGACTTTTGTTGTGATAGCAACAGCATTCATCTGGTATATTGTTTCCAGCTCATAAATAAGCACTAAACACAGGGGTTAAGACAAGTGGATTGTAATTGATTTGCTGCTGAAGTACTTTTTCTTAATTATTTGAAAGACTGAGTGACTGACTGACTGACATTAGCTAACATGCACAAAACAATCAATCAAAACAAGTTTTAAAGCTTAAATAGAACAATGCGTCAGTGTATTCTTAAAAGGAATATTAGCATTTGTACATTAAAGTAATATGTTATTTACAACATATTCTAGAGCAAATCAGTCACTTGTTAAAATTAAATGTCATTTTTGTTGTCCGTGCACAAGGCAGGGGAAGCAGCAGATATATGGGATATTCAAGGGCTTTTCAGATGCTGAGGCATTTTTTGTCCTCCTGGTGTGATTTTCTTTCATGCTTTCAAACCAAAGAGTAAAAAGACACACAGACAAACCAATTAGTAAAAAGTACAAGAGAAACCTACCCAAGCTAGAGTTTTCACTGTGTGATACCTTAAAACTTCTGCAATAGAGGCCCATGGGATATATGCAAATGACCCCTTAAGGGCATCAAGTTCTTCAGCTGTATGGCTTCTGAATATCCATGACGTTTTCCTTTTTAAGTCTTTGTGGATGCATTCAGGCCACTAAAGCATGCTTTAATAAAGTGTCAGGGACTCCAAGACAGTTTTTTCCTTTATATTGTTCCCTCTCCATTTAGTTTGATGATCAGGTTGAACACTGATCATTTAAATTTACTAACGCCATGTATAAGATAAAGTAAACTCTGTTTACCTTTGCCTTCCCTAGGGTTCATGCAGAATCCCGTTTCAGTACAGCAGACCTAATGATATGTGCTCTGGATTCTTCAAGGTTGAACAAGTTATCACTTTGCCTTGCTACTCTAACACCTCTGTTCAATCTCCCTCCAGTACCTGAAGGTTTGTAATAACAATATATCATAATTCATCTCCCCACAGCCACTTTCTAGCAGCTATATAAATAAATATTAGACTCACTCCCTTCTCTATGATGTAGCATTCTTGACAGCAAAGAAATTTAACTGTAAACCCCTGGACAGCTGGATTTTCTATTGATGTCCTCTCCACAGCAGTAGTTGGAATAAATCAGATCCCACTTCCACCCTCCTATTATATCCTTGATTGTAGTTGTTTTGGAGTACACATCTCTCCTTCCTTAACTGCAGTCCTGTGCTGAAAGTGCAAAATCACAGAAGACACTATGCAGAATCAGACACGTACACAGTGTACAACATGTAGCTAAATAAATGCTTCATGAATAGGGATACATTTACATATCACATTGTTACTTCTGTACAGGGGATGTATACCTCATAAGCTTATGCGTAAGGACTCGCTTCTATACACAGTTTCACCACTTATATAACTGACAGAATGGGGAGGATGACAGCTATAGAGTGACAACCCATGAACTTTCACAGCCTTTATGCAGTCTTTGTAGTCAGACTGCTCATTCATGAAGAATGGAGGTGCAAGATGCAACAGTGTATGTCAAGTGTCTTTGAAGAAAAAAAATCTAGTATAGAAATCAACCAGAAAGACCATAGCAAAACCAATAAGCGTCTCATTAAAAACATGTGGAAAACCTCTCTTTCTCAAAGCATTAGTGGAGATGCACAGTTTAACCCCTTGAGAACATGAAGGTTTTTCAACATATTGAGTCTTCAATGACTAGTAACATGTCTTTAATAATGCTTCTAGGCAAATAAGCCACACTTCACTTCCTCTAGACATGTATTACCATTTCTAGCTCATCACATCATATCAGCTTATAAAAAGCATGATGTACCTTGCCACAAGGGGTTCAGGCAGAAGTGCAAAAGCATCTCATAGTAGATTTGTATAGAAGCCAGTTAGAGACTGGCAAAAATATGTATATCTGTACAAAAAAATGTGCATATCTCCGTTTATCAAGGCATTAAGGCATGTATGAACCCATCCCATTCTAAGAACCACACTCATGTATGGGACAGCCTCTTGCACTGGAAGTATTGAAATTTGCTTTCAAAATAAAATTCCATTATTTGAATCTTTCAAATGTCTTGATACCTTGAAACAAAAGGATGAAAAAATATGCTGACAGTAAAAGGCATTTCACTCAATATGAACTGAAAATGGGGATACTGCACTTCAGCCGAGATTTGTTGAAAGTGCCCCTTCCTTTTCCCAAAAACCCTTTAAAGTTGTTAATGTCTGCATTCCATTTCTAACATATGAAGTGAGAGCAGCTTTCTTAAATGAATGGTACTATGCTGCTACACTTTTTTGCATTTATCATGAGACTGCCTTGGTCACCAAATGTGTGGCTATTCCAGCCGTTGCTAGAGCTCTTTATTATCAGTGGGAGGGTGGTTAACAGTGCCCAGCTTGTTGTCATCAACAGACTTGGTCAAGTACACTTTTGGGATATTGACTTGGATGTTTGTAAAATAAATGCCAAATAGGAAAGGACCTAGCACTTATCCCTATAGCACCCCAGTAGTAATTTTACTTTCAGACAAGGTCCTAGCAACTTTCACAAATTGTGATCTGTTGGATATTCGATTTGTAATCTAAGAGACAACACAGGGGTTCTCATTAAGTGTGTCTAATTTTTCAGTAATACCAGCATGGGGGATATTATCACAAGCTTTGGCCGGGTTGAGATTGTCCAGATCCCCAGTTACCTTTTGAAAGAAGCACGCTAGTTTCAGGAGATTGGCCCTGTCCTTCACACAACACCAAATGGGGTCTAGATCAGTTTCAGTTAAGTTGCCTATGTCATTATAAATGAGTTTTGCTATGGTATGTTCCATGGCTTTGTATATTAGGCTGGTGAGGCTGATGGGCTTATAATTACTTGAGGGCTGTAGAGGGGCTGTTCTGTTGGCATCGGTCACAAACCCAGTGGATAGGCTGAGGTTAACATTCTAAGCAGAGCTGGTGCACACTTGCCACTAATGAGAATGCAACCTGACAGGGATTCTAAGACTTGTTCAAGGTGATTTCACAGGACACTGAATTTTCAGGGATATTGAGAGCAACAGTGTGGCCTGTAATTGTCGGGGTAAAGTTAGCATTGAATTTGTCTGTTGATATTAAGATTATATTCTTGGGATCAGAATGTGTGGTATTCTTATTGATAAACTCAGTGCATTGTTGAACATTATTCATTAATTTTCTCAGATAACTAAAACAAAAGATGTGTAGTTTCCTTTGTTCGCATCTGTAGCAGCATTAAGTTTGTACTCTACATTTTCTAGTAGTACTCTTAGGATGTCCTTCAAGGATGCAACTGCAGTCCTGACATATGGGTTGTCCTGCCTCAGGCAGCCCTTCGGTCGGCCGGATTCCAAAGTCTGGGTCTGGCGTCGGCTGATGTCGCCCTTTCCCCGACGTCAGAGCGCCTGGGGTATAAAAGCGTCAGCCGACGCCATCTTCTTCAGTCTTTCTTGCCATGTGGCGCCCGAAGCAGAAGCAGTTCGCAAGTGCCGGTCGACCAGCTCCTGTGTTTTCAGCTACTGAAGTCTTCAAAAAAGCTAAGTACCCCATTGGGGACCTTTTCTTGCCTCAGCCGATGTCAGATAAAACTGTAAAAGTTAATAATTGTTTAACTTATGGGAAACAAATACCTCATAAGGATTACCACTCTTTCTGCTTACCCTGCCTAGGCCCAGAACACAACGTCTCGGCCTGTACAGCTTGTGCTTCTTTCAATAAACGCACTCTTAGGCGTCGGACAGAGTTTGCACAGGATTATTTTGGGGAAGATTTCTGTTATATCATGCCATCGGAGCTTCCGACAGCACATTTACCTAAAAAACGGAAGGATAAGGACCGACACCCGCGGCCCATGGTCTCGGCCGACACCACCCTTAGGCCTACCGCGAGTGTCTCGGTCTCTTCTGAGCCGGTTTCACAACCGCTACAGACCGACGACACCGCCCCACCGGTTACTTCAGTACCGGAGGCCAGCTCGGTGCCAGTTTCTCTTCTCCCCTCTGAGACCATAGCCCAGGATATTTCTAACACCATTTCAGTGGATAAGACTACTCCAGCACGCGGGTTGCCAGGCCTCCAGTGTCTATGTCCATTAAGGCCTACACACGTGCTAAGGCTGCCAAACAGGCTAAGTCTCTCCCTCCAAGATCTGTTTCTCTGGGATCCACTTCTGGTTCTCAAATTTTAAGTTTAGCTGAGGACCTTATTTCTTTAATTAGGGGTTCTCAGCCACATCCAGATAGAGGCTCTCAGCCGCCTTCTGTCAAGAGGCCTAGGGTTGAGCAGGTAGATCCCCAGTCCTCCGATGAGGCCTCAGGTGATTCTGCACATTCAGACTACCAGGAGGAGGCCTTCCCGGCCTACGAGGATTTTGATGCGGAGGAATCCATTCCCTCTGCTTCTCCTCCTGAGGAGTTTTCCTTTGGGGAAACGCTTCATTCCATGAGGGAACACTTCAAATGGCAAGGCCAAGAATACTCAGATTCTAGGAAAAGGTTAAGGCAATTTTTAAAGCTACCTCAGCATGGACCCTTAGCTATTCCTCCAGTTTTAAATGTTTTAGATGATGTGTATTTAGAATCTAGTGTTTCCCCTGACTCTCTCCCCCCTGTTCCTGTCAAGCTAGACAGGTACTACAGGGTCCCAGACACACATCAATTTCTGTACAAGGGCCATACTGCTGACCCTGAATCTATTTCTCAGGGGCCTAAAGGGGTTTCCTCCACTACTGCTAAGAATCCACTTCCTTCGGAAAGAGATTCTAGGGCTTTAGAAAGGTGGGGCAAGAAAGTATATACATCTTCCACCCTTTCTATGCGAGCATTAAATTGTCAATTTCATATGATTCAGTATCAGGAATACATGTTGGATGACTTGCAAAAGAAATTGGCTTCCCCTGAACCATTAGATAGAAAGGGGTTACAGGAATTGGTTCATAATACTCAGCAGGTTAGCAACCATTTCCTTCAGTGTGGATATGATGCATTGGAAGCTTCATGTAGAGCAGCAATGACAGGTGCGGTCATACGCAGACATGCTTGGTTAAAGGAACAAACATTGCCAGACCATGTGAAAATTAAGCTTTTGGACGCACCGCTAGAGAAACATAAGCTATTTGGTGCTACTGCACAAGAGGTTTTAAAGAAAATAGAGGAAAAGGCAAAATCAGTGCAAACAGTCAAAGATTTCCTCCAGGTACAGCCTCCAAGATTCAGCAGGAATTGGCCTTCTAAGCAATGGTCCTTTCCAGACACAGACAAATTTCAAAGAGGCAAAAACAGACGTGGCAGAGGTAGAGGACAAACTCGAGGCTCCTACAGAGGACGTCAATGGCAGCCTCCGAACCAGAGAGGTGGGGCAGGACCTTCCACTGCTCCGCAGGGACAATCTCAATGACTTGACTTTGACTCCGCCATCCAGGGCTCAATTAGAAGCACCTTTGGGCGGAAAATTATCTTTATTCTCACAAAATTGGCACAATATTACAAAGGACAAATGGATACTGGACATAATAGACAAAGGATACAGATTCCATTTTCATACACTACCAACAAGACATGGCAGGCCAAACCTGCCACCAAATCAAAGGGCAGAGGCACTCAAACAAATAACAAACCTACTTCAAATAAGAGCACTAGAAAAGGTTCCTCCTGCAGAACAAGGCCAAGGATTTTATTCAAGACTGTTCCTTGTTCCAAGAAAAGAAAACCAATGGAGACCCATTCTGGACTTGTCCGCACTGAATACTTACCTTATTGTGCCAAAATTCAAAATGCTGACTTTACATCAACTCCTTCCCATGCTGGGCAATGGGTCTTGGCTGGTAACTCTGGACCTCAAGGAGGCATACCTGCATGTCCCAATCAGACAAAGTTGCAGAAGATACCTCAGATTTCTTGCAGGCTCAGAGCATTATCAATTCTCAGCATTGCCCTTTGGCTTATCTACTGCGCCCAGAGTGTTCACAAAATGCCTGGCATCAGTAATTGCACATTGCAGACTTCAGGGGATACAAATATACCCTTACCTGGACGACTGCCTTATACAAGCAGACAGCCAACAAGCCTTGTTAAAATACTTGGACTATGTCATTCACCTACTGCAGGCCTTGGGATACACAGTCAATATGCAGAAATCAAGTCTCGTACCATCCCAACAAATACCTTTCCTGGGTGCCACACTGGACACAAACACCCAGATGGCGTTTCTGACAAAAGAAAAACAAAACAATTACCAGAATACTTCAGAAAATTAGCAACACACACCCAGATGACTGCAAGGAAAATCCTGCAGGCCCTGGGTTTCATGGCATCTTGCATTCTTCTGATTCCACACGCAAGGCTGCATATGAGGAAACTACAATGGTATCTAAAAAGTCTATGGTCTCAACACAGCCACAGCCTGGAAGCATTGATCCCATTCATTCCATGCCTTCAAAAGGAATTTCTGTGGTGGGCTCAAGCAAGCCAGATAAAGGCCTGCCTTTCAGCAAGCCTCATACAAGTCAAACCATAACAACAGACGCCTCAGACCATGGATGGGGGGCGCACATGGAGGGCAGATGCATTCAAGGACAATGGACACAAAAAGAAAAGCACCTGCACATCAACCAAAAAGAAATGCTGGCAGTGATACATGCAATCAAGGCCTTCGAAAAGTTCATGCATCAGGGCCATCTACTAATAAAGACAGACAATACCACAGTTATGTGGTACATAAACAAGCAAGGAGGTACCCATTCCTACCCTCTTTGCAGACTGGCAATGAATCTCTGGGATATTTCCCTACAATTGAAAATAGAGCTACAATCCCAGTTTGTACCAGGGAAGGACAATGTTCTGGTGGACAGCCTAAGCAGAAACATCCTGGATCCACACGAATGGATGTTGCATCCAGACATTTTCTTACAAATAACTCAAGCATGGGGAAGGCCGGACATAGATCTTTTTGCCTCCCACCTCAATCACCATCTGAAAAAGTTTTGCACAAGGACATACCATCCTCAAGCATGGAAGGTGGACGCTCACTCCTTCAGTTGGAACTCTCTAACACTATATGCCTTCCCACCTCTTCCTTTGATGACCAAGGTGTTACTAAAGATCAAGACAGAGCAACCAAAAGTCATCCTGATAGCTCCAGACTGGCCAAGACAACACTGGTACCCACTGCTACGGAGCTTGACACACACCAATCTGTGGCTCCTTCCTCAATGGCCACTTCTTCTGACACAGCACAATTACAGGACACTACACCCCAGCTTGAAAACATTGAAGCTGACAGCTTGGAAGATTCCATGACTATTCCTCAGGATACACTTTCCAAAAGGGTAAAAGATATCATCCTGGAGGCGCGCAGACCTTCCACTAGAAAAATATACTCAGCAAAATGGAAGAGATTCCTTATCTGGAACAGCAAAAAGGGTCAAGACCCATCAGTGATGAGCATTCCACAGATCCTAGAATATTTGGCTGAAATGATCCACAATGGCCTTTCATATTCTTCCATAAAAATACATGCTTCAGCAATATCTGCCAAATATAACACTGATCCGCCTGTATTTTCTCACCCATTGCTAAGACAGTTTCTAAGAGGTATAAAGAACATCAACCCTCCAAGGAAACCACCAGTGCCTTCATGGGACCTCAACTTCATGCTGGAAAAATTAACTCTTCCTCCCTTTGAACCAGCAGCATCTTCAGAGTTGAAATTTCTGTCTTGGAAGACAGCTTCCCTTCTGGCAGTAACCTCAACAAGAAGAGTCTCTGAGCTACAGGCCCTTATGGCAATACAACCATTTCTCATTTTTCATCAGGACAGAGTTTCTTTGAGAACCAATCCATCATTCATGCCAAAGGTGGTATCCAGGGTGTCCCTGAATCAAGCTATTCACCTGCCTACCTTCTTTCCCAATCCTCAAAATAAAGGAGAGAGACTTCTGCACACCTTGGTCATACACAGACAGTTGCGCTACTACTTGGACAGAACAAAGTCTTTCAGAAAATCTGACCAGCTTTTTGTAGCTTGCGCTGCTGGATTGCAGGGAAAAGCAATTTCCAAACAGACAATTTCTAAATGGATTGGAAATTGCATTCGATTCTGCTAATCTTTTCATGGAAAAACTGTGCCAGCTGACATCAGGCCACATTCCACCAGAGCTACAGCCACCTCCACAGCCTTTTTAAGAGGAGTGGCAACAAAGGACATTTTAGAAGCTGCTACATGGAGCTCCATGCATACATTTTCCAAGCATTACAACCTGCCTTTATATTCCAGATCCAGAGCAGGGTTTGCTTCTGCAGTCCTGCAGGGCATTTTAGCTACACCATCTTTGTCTTAGTGCCTACCACCCCCAGGTTGGCTATGGTATTCAACCCATATGTCAGGACTGCAGTTGCATCCTTGAAGGACATAGTACAGTTTTGTACCTACCATAAATGTAGATGTCCAATAGCTATGCAACTGCAGTCAGGTTTTCCCTCCCACCTACCCCTCTGTGGTATTCTTTTGGGTTTCTATCCCTCATTTTAGCTACCTGGGGTAATCTTTTATGGTGTATTTGTTTTTATGTTGTTGTACTTGTCTGGAATTTTTTCTCTATTTTCAAAATTTAGCCTTCCTTAGAGGGCACCTGGCATCTGGGGCAAGAAACACTGAAGAAGATGGCGTCGGCTGACGCTTTTATACCCCAGGCGCTCTGACGTCGGGGAAAGGGTGACATCAGCCGACGCCAGACCCAGACTTTGGAATCCGGCCGACCGAAGGGCTGCCTGAGGCAGGACAACCCATATGTCAGGACTGCAGTTGCATACCTTTCGGACATCTGCATTTATGGTAGGTACAAAACTGTACTTTCCTTGCTGGCATGTTTCTTTGTGTTCATGAGGTGGAGGGTAGGGGATTTCTTACAACTTCTCATTGCTTTCATTTTTCCCTACAGTTTATTAATAAGTGAGTTCCACCAGAGAGGTTTATTCCTGAATTTACCCGACTCACACACATCTTTCACCTTCATAATATCATGATTCCATCACATAGTCCATTTCATTCACTACTCACCAAGAGACAACGCCCTTTCTCACTGACTCACCCAAAACCACATCATATAAACTAAATTTACTTGAATGTTAAGCAGTTTTAATGTTTGTATAGTGCAGCAGCCAGTGGAAACAACCAGCTTCACGGAGCACCATGTATGCATCTTTTCCCTTACTCTTTGATTATTGAGCAGGCATATGCATTTACTATGCTTTTCTTTCAAGTGCATATTTCTAATCTACACCTTTTTCTGACCCTACTAGTTTTCATTGTTGTGCTTTCTTAAAAGCTTTCAACATTTTATTTCCTTTTAGAAAATAGTAAAATATTATCCATCTGAATTTATGAACACACATCCAATTATTCAGGTCCCATTTGAAGGAAGATAGTGTATCACACTGCTTTATCTGAAGAGGGAGTCTGTTTCAGAGTTGCTTTAGATGCTGAGTAATGAATCTTTCTTTCCACCTTGTTTTATTGGTCTGCTGAAGCAGGTTTAGATATCTTGTTATTGTATCTGTGGCATTGTTTGATTTGTTAAGGTATAGACTATCGCTATCCTGTACTACTGGGTCCCTGATCACTCAGAAGGCAAGGTATACATCTCCTCTAAGAAGCCTATAGGACCCAGAGAAGAAAGGCAGTGCTTCTAGTCTTTTTTGGTAGCTTAAGTATTTGAAATCTGATTCAGCTTTGTTAGTAACCTTTGTTGTCTTTCCAGCTGTTTGATATGTCTGTTTAGATACATCCTAAAGGGAGAGTTTTATTGTATAATTGTTTTGATTAGTGCTGAATACAAGAGGGCAATAATCTCTTTATATCTGGATAATATTCCTTTGGTGATCAGCTGTGCTAAGTAGAAGGCTTTCCTGACAGCCTTTGTTGCAAAATGATCAAAGGAAAGGGAATAATTAACCCATGTTCCCAAGTCTCTAACTCCATTTCATTTTGAATTGGAATTTTGTCTGTGCTGTATACTGGGGTAATGGTTTATCTGCCAAATGCAGCAGAGTTGCATTTCATAACATTTAATTTAAGCCTATGCTCAATACACCATGGATTTATAAATGTGAGTTCCTGCTGGAGAAATTCTCTGTCAGAGTGGGATTTCTCAGTGACTCCCAGTTTGTAGTAGTTAGCAAACTTGGTTAGCCATAGGACCTGTTTTTTAGTTTGTAGGTCAGAGAAGTAAATACAGAACAAATGTGGTTGCAGCTCTGAGTCCACTTGTCACCTTTATGTTGTCTGATGCTTCCCCTGTCAAATGCATCCTGTGGGCTCTTTTAGCCAACTTACTATCCGTCTTACCACTTAGGGAGTATATTTGTAATACATTTAGTTTATGAATTATTCTAACATGTGAGATGGTGCTAAATGCTATGGCCAGTTCATGGTAGGCTATATGTACAGCATGACTGCTGTGATCAGTTTGTGTTACCTTTTGAAAGCTGTTTCCAGGCTCTCTACACGGGGTTTACATTTTACAGAACCAAATTGCTGTAGATATAGCCTAATGAGATTTTTAATGTCAATACTAATCAAGCCTGATTTAATGAGTTCAATGGCATTACAAATGAGACACATCAGAATGATGGGCCTATAGCTTCTGAAGTCAGTAGCAGTGCCACCTTTTTTGGAGTGGCATTACCAGTGCTGTACACCATACGTCTAGGTTTGATCCTGTAGCCTAAGCTCAGTTTAACTAGCTTATGGAGAAGTCCCATCAGAGCATGATTAGTACTGTTTAACAAACTGCCTGGTATGCTGTCTGGTCCCATGGAGGATTTGTTATTAGTCACTGATAATACTTTCAGTACATGTTCTTTAGTAATGATTTGGGGAAAAATTAACAGATATTGGAAAAGCAAAGCTTTGGATAGTCATCTTGGGAGTGAAATTTGCACTAAAATTATTTGCCAGTATGTATGCAAAGTGTACTGTCTCTGAGTAGATTTTGCCACCTACTAAGTTCTCTATGTTGTTGGGTGGTGGTTCTTGGTTTTATAACTAAAGAAGGATTTGTAGTTTTCCTTGGCTTTGGATTTGACAGATCTAATTGTTAGCTATACGCAGTGATACTTTTATTATAAATGTCTATTTACAGTAGGACACGTTCCTGATTGTGTACTGAATCTGACTTAGAAATGAATCCGTCTTGTTGACTTATATCTAATGCCTGTGTAGGATGTGGTTATACATTGTATATTGTGTATTTTTTTTTTTTTACTTAGATGCTGAAAAGACCTTGTACAAGAATCTAGAAAAGTCAGCATAATGCTGATTATAAGAGCTATTCCACCATGTTTCTTTAAAATGTCACATTGTACATAGAATACCCATTTCTTTCCTCTTTTTAGGGGTGCTAAACAGTATCCTTTGGTCTATATTAGGACACCGAAATGTTATTCTGGTGAACACCTATTCATCGACCCGTAATCATCGAAAATAGCTTCAGTGATTCGCTGAATTTACTAAGGGCAACAAAATAGTTGCCTGAAGCACAATGAACAACTACAGAACTTTGCCCTTTTTGGCACTGTAGTGCGATCTCGGAGTTGGTATATATAGATGGGGGTGTTGGGGGTGAAGCCCCCACTTGGATGGGTTTGAGTGAACTACAAGTTGGTCTATTGCTCCAGACAACAATTTTGTTGCTCTTAGTAAATTCAGTGAATTGCCAACATGATATTTGCTGATTAGGGGTTGATGAATAGGTGTTCACCGGAATAAAATTTCGGCCATCTAATATAGACCCGTATCCTCTACTGTCTATATCCTAATGAGTAACAGTTGATAAAATCAGTTAAGGAGTAATCTCAATATAATCAGCTAAGGAGTGATGTCAACTCCCTGTGGCTTTGGATAGAGAGAACTGTCATAGCATATCAGTATAGTATTTTTTGTGATTAATCCAAGTTTGTGGAGCAAGTGCTTTGGGAAACTGCACTTCCTATGATTAAAATGTCGGAGTCATTGCTTATAATCTCATGTTCAGTTATATGGGTATTAGAATTTTAAATGAACTGATCTATTCCTGTAGCAAACTTATGTTTGTGCTTTGCTTTACATTTTAGTGCTCTTAAGTTCTTTGCTGCATTTCTCAGTGTGGTTTTGAGGTAGGGAGTTGGAGATTTCTTACAGATTTTCATTATTTTCCTTTTCTGTTGTGCAGTTTATTAATAAAGGAGTTCCACCAGTGAGGTTTATTCCTGAATTTATCTGACTCACAGCCATCTTTCACCTTCATAATGTTGTGATTTCATCACATAGTCCATTTTATTTACTACTGACCAAGAGATTACACCCTTACTCACTGAATCATCCAAAACTACATCAAATAAACTAATTTAACTCGGACTATATTTGATTGCTATCATTAATTACATATGCTGTACATTGGCTCTTTATATATTTAGATTACACATTTTTAGTTAACACCCTTGAATGCTTTATTTATTTTTGTATTTCTGAAATAAATTACTAACTTGTCCACTTTTCATTGTGTTAAATAAAAACACATTTATTTTTTTTACATCTGGAATAAAAGTTTAATCTCATTTGTTAGGCTACCTTTCTGATGATTTATGTATATTGTTTATATTTTAGAAGAGGTTTAATGCTTAACACTTCAAACATTTTGGTTGTAAAACACGAAAATTAAAAATTCACTGAATGCCCTATTTCTGCAAAATATTCATTCTTTCTTTCTTGTATTTGGTACTGTATAGTGTTTCAAACCCTATGAATCAAATACCTGCTTCATCATCTCCATGAGAAATCACTGAACATTCCTGACATGCTATTAATCTTCATTTGAGGGGGTTTACTGATTTAGCAGAGGTGGTAAATATACAAAACTATGTAATAGACGAGTAAGTGTTTGATGTTTGTTACGCTGCTTTAATCTGCTGGATATTTAAATGCATCGACTTGATCTTCAGCAACAAATAGTACATGTCCTGCATATTTGTAGTTCATATGATGTCCCTCTAAATTCTCAAACCTGTCCTTAATGCTTCTTTTATATTTTCCTATTTTATTTTCCTATTTTCTGTACATTTTCAGATTGTCAGCCCTTTTGGATGTGATCAGATATTTTAGTTTGCTTTAAGAACAGTAGGCTTGTTTCTGAATTAATTTCATTTAATTTGGATAGTTGTATTTTACCAGGTAGTCTTTGAATTCTGTAATGTCTCCCACTTGGTCTATTGCTTTTTTTTAACTTGGAATTTTATGCAGATTTCTTCTGTTTCCAAAACTTGTATCCCATCCCAATGCTTATATTATGTCACGTTTCTGATATCCAGTCTTCATAAAACTCTTGGGTATTTCTTTTTTCTACATGTTTCTGATATCAAGTCTTCACAAAACTCTTGCTTGTTTCCTTTAACTGTATCAGACTGCGTCTTTTTATTCTTACTTTTACTGATCTTGAGGATATGTACGCTATTTACTTCCAAATATTTATTGCAGTGAGCAATTTCTAATTTTGTTACTAATAATACTTCTTTGTCTTCTTTCAGTGTCATGTATACACATTTTGTTTTGTGTAGCGTTTATGTAAATCCTAACACAAATAGGTGCTATTTGTTCACTTCATAAATTAAGTCCTAGAGCACATCCTTCCCATATAATTAAATTGTGTATAAATCTGTGCTAGTACTATAGTTTCTCATACATTAACAAATTCGTACCCCTGGATTTGGGATGTAAAAGATCTCCAACCATTAGAGACTAGAAAAGCATAGTCTAAACTAGATATAGATGACTTGATGTGAAGAAGATTATGCCCTTCAATGTACAAAAAAATGTATTCTTGAATAACACTTCTCCCTTCAATATACTTCAGTCAGTATATAAAAAAGACTTATTCATGAATAAAAATGCTCCATTCAGTATAAAAATAGACTTATTCATGAATAAAACACTCCTTTCTGTATACAAAAAATACTTAATAAAATGTTCCCTTCAGTATACAAAAAACAGACAAATTTATTAATAAAAATATTCCCTTCAGTATACAAAAAACCCAGACATATTCACGAATAAAAATACTCCCTTCAACCTCAAAACCATTACAACACTGTGTAAAACTGATTGCTGAAAGGAATGTGGAAGGTTGTTGCGCTACTATACATAATTATGTATATTGTTTTAAGCTATTATTATTATTTTATTTTTTTAAGTTTTTTTCAATGATTCTGGATCCAAGACTATCACAATAATTTCCTTCCTGTATTATAATACACATCTTAAATAATTCAAAGCCATTTTTAATGAAGAATGTTAATTTTGGCATTAAATGTTGATTAGAATCTAGAAAATTAGTATAGAAAAAAAATTCCAACAGTGAGTGTTTCACTGATACAGTCGGTCTCTTATTGGCTTTATAAGATTCTTATGGATTTTATGAAGGGAGCAAAAATATAGTGAGTGGATACTTAGACATTCATTCCTTAAATACTATTATTTTGTTTGAAAATGTAACCCTAAACCTTTTTTTCCAACAATCCTGAGAATTATTTTTGATAACTAACCATTTCACAATGCTCATCAGTAGTCCCAAAAAGAGTGTCGCTGTCAAATGTCTTTTTATGAATATCTTACTTACTTAATACCTATGTTGCTTTAATTTCAGTTAAAGTAGTAATTATTTTTTGTGCATTACAAACCCTACTTTTCTTTTCTTACAGCTTCTTGATTTCACATGCGAGCCGTTTCTTTTGACATAATTCTCTAGAAAAATGCCCTGAGAGATAAAGTATGGAAAAACCTTGAAAATGACAACTCTGGCATTCTGTCACATTTACATTTAATTCATTCATTCTCTGTCCCTAAAATTCAATAAGATATCTACATACTATATTTTAATAAAAAAATACATTTTAATAAAAATGCAGCAGAAGTGAAAATACTGGATGAGGGTTTTAATTTTATTTATCCTCTTTCATCTTACAAGATCTCTTCAGAAACCATTTCAAAGCAAACCACCAAAGACATACACACATTTAATTAACCAATAAAATCTTAGAATCAATTAAACAATTAACAATACCTACTCTAAAAATATTTAAAAAGGGCATAACATTTAAAAATCATTTATCAGCTATAAAACATGACATGTTAAATGTGTTTATTAGCTTTAAGCCTCTTTTCTCTCAAAAAGCACTTTATTTTAATCATATAATCTAATCCAGGGTACTTATCAGCCTTATGTTTGATTTGCCATTCAACTTCCCTGATTTTAACTCTGTTTTTATAACTTCCTCCCCTTAATTCTAATGACGTGTTGTAATACTGAAAACAAAAACTTCTTGTATCTGTGTTATATTATTGAATGCTTAAGTAAAGCATCTGTTTCATCTTTCACTTTTATTAAGTACAAATGTTCTTTAATTCTTTTCCATAAGGTATTGGTAGTCATCCCCACAAAAAATGCATGATGCAAATGCAAAAATGCAAACATAGGATGACTACCTGTTGCCTCAACTAATTCAGCATTTCCTTCTAAAACTTTTCATTTAGTAGTAATATTCCTAATGGCATGACTATCTACTGACATGTCCAAAAAACAAGCTGGTGTATTTTCAGTGAAAGACGATCTGTTTTCACTATTTACATTTTCTTGACTCTCAGCAACAGACTTAGCCAGAATAGGTGCAAATAGGGTCTTTCTTTTAGAACATCTGTTTGGCTACCTGTAACAAAAATCTTTATTATAACCTCCGTGAGTGAATAAAGAAGTCATAGATTTAAACTTCGTCAGTGAATTTATTATCATTAGTAGACATCCTGGATACTCTAATAAGTTGTTCTCTGGGAATGTTCTTTTTCATAAAATATGAATGGTTCCTTCTATTATGTAAGTAGCTGTTGGAGAATGTATTTTTCTATAAATATAACTGTCAAATTTCTTATTTTTCCTGTCCCATTTGACAGAAACATCCAAAAAATTCACTTTCAATCATATTTCACCTATAGTAAATCTTAAAAACTCAGAATCCATGTTGAATTATTCAATAAAACATGTGCATTTATCATACATACTATTTATTATAAAAAAAAAAAGGTCATCCACAAATATCTTATAATACACTGTCTTATTATAATACGCAGTAGAAGTCAAAGTATAAAATTCTCACCAACCTAATATTAAATTAGTAAAAGCAGGGGCCACATTGGACCCCATTGCTATTCCGCTAATTTGTCTATAATATTTTTTATTAAACAAAAAATTGTTTTCGAACAAAATCTCTAATAAAGAACAATAAAATTAAATCATATCATTGGATGTGCCATAATATTTTACCATAAACAATGTAGCCCATTCTACAACATCTTGGGGAATGCTTGTAAATAAAGGACAAATATCTACAGTAACCAAATAAGCATTTACTTCTTTGTACTCATATATACAATTACATTCACTTAACTTGTGTAAAAAGTCTCAAGAATCTTTAATATAGGAAGGCAACTTTTGACCCAAGGGATTTAAAATAGTATCTAGAAAGAGATAAATTCCTTCTGTGATACTATTTGGAGCCAAAACAGTGAGTCAAAAGTGGGGTTGAGTAGAACTTTTATGATTCTTTGGGATTCACAACAGAACTCCAATTTTCGGATTTTCAACTTTCAAGAAATTTTACAGTTCAAGAGCAGTAACATTGTTCATCAGATATTCATCCAAACTTGAATAGCTAAGCATAAAACTTTTTTGTTTGTTATTTAATGAAATGTCTATATATTCATCAACATTGTACAACAAACTTTCTATAGCTGTAATGTATGCACTGATGTTCATAACAACTAACCCTCCACCCTTGTCAGCCTTCATAAACCTAGGGTTACTGTTTCTTGTTAATTCATAAAGTGCTTACCTCTCGTCATTACTTAAATTGAAAAAAAAAACTTTTATTCCTCTTATTTACAGTCTCTCTTATTTCATTTTCACACACTTGTTCAAAAACCTTAATTGTATTGCTCAATACAGGATTAAATGCAGAAAGATTATTTAGTAAATTTAGTGAATTAATGTCTTTTAATAAATATTTTAAACTTAGTTTCCATGTAAAAACTTTAATTCCAATAAAGTCTTAGTTAAATTAGTGCCATGAGTTCAGACCCAACTGTAGGACTTGGACATGGGCTGAACTTAGTTCAAAGTCAGATAAATTAAATATTTTCATGTTATAATTCACTGGTTGATTATTTGCTAATATTTTCTCTTCTGGCCTCGACTTCTTTCTCTCTGTTTCAGTGACTGACTGCCTGTTCTTCCACGAATAGAGTTGACCTGGCATCAAAACTAATGATGTCAGAAGATGAGTTGTACCCTAGAGAATACAAAGGAAGTTCCATAAAATCCCCATTGTATTTTTGTTAGATATATATTGTTGAACTTCATGCTCCTGTGTAGGAAGTAGTTCTTCTGAAACATCATTGTTGACATCATTAACAAAGGCAATATTTGTAACTTTTGAACAGCCAGTGCTGGCAGTTGGAGGTGTGTCAACATTCTCCACCTCCTTAAAGGTGGAACTATCCTTGGGATTTACAAAACCCTTTTTCTTTTTGTTGTTATTGTCAAAAACAGGACAGGCAGATTTGGTTTCAAAAGCCATCTTATCCCTGTGAAGTTTGATCTGTTTATGAAGTACCACAATCTTTACAAGTCTGTCTACCACCAATAAAACAGTATCATACTCGCAGAGTAATTTGGGCATATTTCTTTACATATGGTTGACCTGCCCATTCACCTTAATAATATTCTCTTTAACTTGCTTCATTATGTTAATGTTGTTCTTAGTAAGCAATTTTAAAAATTCAAGCCCGGCATTATTAAAAATCAATGAATTTAGAATAAAAGACATCACTGGAGGTAATTCCATTGGGACAGTTAAAAAAACAAAGTCCCTTAGGCACAATGCCAAGTTCAATGCAATGTTCAAAATACTTGATGTTATGTGATCCTATCTCGCCTACATTCTGACTGATGGGTTCGGAGCCGATCCCTCGGCTCCAACTCGGCACGCTTATGCCAAAGAGCGAAGTCTCTTATTGGCTGAGCTTACTATATCCCAGGATGCACCACTGCCAGTCCCCCAGATCTCGTTTGCCGCTAACTAGCAAAGACGTGGTCTCGAGCTGGCTGAGCTAAGTAGTGTCTTTTCACTAACTTTTTCTGTCAGAAATTTGCTAATTCTTTAACAAAAAGCTGTTTTAACAGCTACTCTGTGCTGTTGTGTGTGTTTGAAAACTTTTTTGTGGAAAATTTGTGTGTGATTGGTGTTTGTTCTGGTTACAGGCTCCCTTTATCCGTAGGGCCTTTCCTGTTGGTTAATCCCTTTTGAACCTTAAGGGTTTTTGAATTCCTTTATACATTTGTTCACTGTTATTCAGTTGGCCTTTACTTTAATTGCGGGCTATCATTGTGAACGGCAAGTTAATCTTTGTAGGGTCAGTCTTTCCAACAAAGTTTTGTCTGTGAGAGAGTTACTCAATTTTACTTATAATGTCTCAGGCACCTAGGCCTTCGGGCTTCAAGAAGTGCACTAAATGTAGTTTTAAAATGTCTATCACGGATGACCACTCTCTCTGTGTATATTGTTTGGGCGCCAAACATTTGCAGGAGTCCTGCAGCGTGTGTCACGCTTTTTCCTCAAGGGTCCTCCAAGAGAGGAAAAATAAGCTTATATTGAAAGGCCTTATAAAACCCTCTTTTGAAGAAGCTTTAGCATCCTCTCCTTCTCCTGCTAAAAGAAAGGGCGCCGGCTCCGACCAGTCCGCCGGACCCGACCGCCAAAAGACATAGGCAGGCTTCTCCTTCGGCTCCAAGGACTTCGGAGCCGAGGGCGGAACGGTCTGCCTCAATGCCCCCAGTCTCGACTCCTCTGGCTTCGGAGCCGATGGCTGGGGCATCGAGAGGCGGGTCACCTTCATCGGCTCCACTGGTCTCGGGGCCGATGAAGGTTGTCCGCTCAGACACTTCCTCCTCGGCGCCTAAGTCCTCCTCGGCACCGATGGAAACTGGTTTGGGTATTCCTTCGGCGCCGATAGTTATCGAGTCGCCTCGGAACCGGTCCCCTAGCCCCTTGGGGCCGTTGGAGAGGCCAACTCGAACCCGTTCAGTCTCCTCTAGGTCATCGAGGATGTCAGATTCGGACATAGACAGGGTGCTCCAAAGACTGTTCCAGTCCCCAGTCTTTCAAAAATTTGTTTCGGCTCCGACCCAATTGGTTTCGGAGCCGATAGCCCATCCCATTGCCATTCCTCCTCCGACCGCTTGGCTCCGTCGGAGCAGGTGCTGTTGGAGCCGGTGGAGATCCTAGGGTCGGCTCCGACCCTTACTCCAACCCGCCTTCGGGTCCGAGTTTGGCACGCGGACTTCTTCGGCCGGACCCGGGTGACGCTGGGACCTATGCTGTCGGTTCCGAGCCTCCCTCTCGGTGCTTGCTGCGGGACTTCCGTCTGCTATCATGGCTCGGGACCGGACACTCCCAGGATTCTGGGGGTCCGGCTTTCAGAGCTATGAGGAGTGCCTTGGCCAAGTCTTCTTCGGCCATCTCTACGCTTTAGCGGCACCTTCCCTGGGCGTGGAGACTGGGTCTTTGGCAGTTCCCTGTCCCTAGGCAGCGGAGCCCAGGCCTGAGGTTACCCCACTGGGGTTCCACTCCTCCTGAGGGTTCTTCGGAGTTGTCTTCGGAGGAGCCCCCAAGGAAGAGATCGTGCAAGAGGAAGCACGTGGACTCCCCCGAGTCTCTTACATCGGACACTGATCTTGATGATGCGGAGGGGTCCCCAAAGTCGTTCTCGGATGATGTCTCATTCGCAGACATTTTAGAGATCCTTAAGCAACGAGGCGGCTGGATATCCAAACCCCCCTCTGCTGATGAGTCAGTGCTTCTCAAGGCCTTTGGGGCTCAGCCCTCCACCTCCTGGGTGTCTCCGCCCTTCGACGAGCTCCTGGATTTGGTTTGTCGAAGGGCGTGGGAACATCCAGATACTGTGGAACCAGTGCCTTCTCGCCCTAACAAATTTTTGTCTGCCCCACCCGAGAAGGAGTTCTTGACAAAGGCGTGGCTGTAGATGCCATGGTGGTGGCATCTGCTACACAACAGGGCGTGGCAGAGGCTTCAACGTCCGTCCATCCTCCTAATAAGGAGTCTAGGAGCATGGACCGCACGGAAGCGCACCCTGACTTCAGCGGCCTTTACACTAAGGTCCCTGAATTATTTGGCACATTTTACCAGGCTACAGAGGGATCTGGTCAAGGAGCTGTCAGACTCCCTCTCAGGTAACCTACCTGAGTAGCTAGCCCAGTCGGTTAGCTCTCAGTTGGCTATCCTTACCTCGATTTCTAACTCGTCCATGAGGCTCATTTCATATGCGGCCGAAGGGGCGGTAGAGCGGCAGGCACAGGCGTGGCTCTCACGGAGACAAGCCTGGCTCCGCTTGTGTCATTTTGCGGAGGCCTTCAAGTCTTCCTTCACGACGCCTCCCTTTGATGGGTCCTCTTTGTTTGGACCTAAGGTTAAAGACACTCTTACCGCTGTGAGCAAGAGGGAAAAACTTTATCTGCCGAGGGGTCCAGTGAGAAGCCCCCCATTTTTGAATTCTGTAATGTCTCCCACTTGGTCTATTGCTTTTTTTTAACTTGGAATTTTATGCAGATTTCTTCTGTTTCCAAAACTTGTATCCCATCCCAATGCTTATATTATGTCACGTTTCTGATATCCAGTCTTCATAAAACTCTTGGGTATTTCTTTTTTCTACATGTTTCTGATATCAAGTCTTCACAAAACTCTTGCTTGTTTCCTTTAACTGTATCAGACAGTGTCTTTTTATTTTTACTTTTACTGATCTTGAGGATATGTACGCTATTTACTCCCAAATATTTATTGCAGTGAACAATTTCTAATTTTGTTACTAATAATACTTCTTTGTCTTCTTTCAGTGTCATGTATACACATTTTGTTTTGTGTAACGTTTATGTAAATCCTAACACAAATAGGTGCTATTTGTTCACTTCATAAATTAAGTCCTAGAGCACATCCTTCCCATATAATTAAATTGTTGTGTATAAATCTGTGCTAGTACTATAGTTTATCATACATTAACAAATTCATACCCCTGGATTTGGGATGTAAAAGATCTCCAACCATTAGAGACTAGAAAAGCATAGTGCTAAACTAAATATAGATGACTTGATGTGAAGAAGATTATGCCCTTCAATGTACAAAAAAAAAATGTATTCATGAATAACACTTCTCCCTTCAATATACTTCAGTCAGTATATAAAAAAGACTTATTCATGAATAAAAATGCTCCATTCAATATAAAAATAGACTTATTCATGAATAAAACACTCCTTTCTGTATACAAAAAATGCTTAATAAAAATGTTCCCTTCAGTATACAAAAAAACAGACAAATTTATTAATAAAAATACTCCCTTCAGTATACAAAAACCCCAGACATATTCACGAATAAAAATACTCCCTTTAACCTCAAAACCATTACAACACTGGTAAAACTGATTGCTGAAAGGAATGTGGAAGGTTGTTGCGCTACTATACATAATTATGTATATTGTTTTAAGCTATTATTATTATTATTTTATTTCTTTAGGTTTTTTTCAATGATTCTGTATCCAAGACTATCACAATAATTTCCTTCCTGTATTATACTACACATCTTAAATAATTCAAAGCCATTTTTAATGAAAAATGTTAATTTTGGCATTAAATGTTGATTAGAATCTAGAAAATTAGTATAGAAAAAAAAATCCAACAGTGAGTGTTTCACTGATACAGTCGGTCTCTTATTGGCTTTATAAGATTCTTATGGATTTTATGAATGGAGCAAAAATATAAAGTGAGTGGATACTTAGACATTCATTCCTTAAATACTATTATTTTGTTTGAAAATGTAACCCTAAACCTTTTTTTCCAACAATCCTGAGAATTATTTTTGATAACTAACCATTTCACAATGCTCATCAGTAGTCCCAAAAACAGTGTCGCTGTCAAATGTCTTTTTATGAATATCTTACTTACTTAATACCTATGTTGCTTTAATTTCAGTTAAAGTAGTAATTATTTTTTGTGTATTACAAACCCTACTTTTCTTTTCTTACAGCTTCTTGATTTCACATGCGAGCCGTTTCTTTTGACATAATTCTTTAGAAAAATGCCCTGGGAGATAAAGTATGGAAAAACCGTGAAAATGATAACTCTGGCATTCTGTCACATTTACATTTAATTCATTCATTCTCTGTCCCTAAAATTCAATAAGATATCTACATACTATATTTTAATAAAAAAAATACATTTTAATAAAAATGCAGCAGAAATGAAATAACTGGATGAGGGTTTTAATTTTATTTATCCTCTTTCATCTTACAAGATCTCTTCAGAAACCATTTCAAAGCAAACCACCAAAGACATAAACACATTTAATTAACCAATAAAATCTTAGAATCAATTAAACAATTAACAATACCTACTCTAAAAATATTTAAAAAGGGCATAACATTTAAAAATCATTTATCAGCTATAAAACATGACATGTTAAATGTGTTTATTAGCTTTAAGCCTCTTTTCTCTCAAAAAGCACTTTATTTTAATCATATAATCTAATCCAGGGTACTTATCAGCCTTATGTTTGATTTGCCATTCAACTTCACTGATTTTAACTCTGTTTTTATAACTGGCTCCCCTTAATTCTAATGACGTGTTGTAATACTGAAAACAAAAACTTCTTGTATCTATGTTATATTATTGAATGCTTAAGTAAAGCATTTGTTTCATCTTTCACTTTTATTAAGTACAAATGTTCTTTAATTCTTTTTCCATAAGGTATTGGTAGTCATCCCCACAAAAAAATGCATGATGCAAATGCAAAAATGCAAACACAGGATGACTACCTGTTGCCTCAACTAATTCAGCATTTCCTTCTAAAATTTTTCATTTAGTAGTAATATTCCTAATGCTATGACTATCTACTGACATGTCCAAAAAACAAGCTGGTGTATTTTCAGTGAAAGACAATCTGTTTTCACTATTTACATTTTCTTGACTCTCAGCAACAAACTTAACCAGAATAGGTGCAAATAGGGTCTTTCTTTTAGAACATCTGTTTGGCTACCTTTAACAAAAATCTTTATTATAACCTCCGTGAGTGAATAAAGAAGTCATAGATTTAAACTTCGCCAGTGAATTTATTATCATTAGTAGACATCCTGGATACTCTAATAAGTTTTTCTCTGGGAATGTTCTTTTTCATAAAATATGAATGGTTCCTTCTATTATGTAAGTAGCTGTTGGAGAATGTATTTTTCTATAAATATAACTGTCAAATTTCTTATTTTTTCTGTCCCATTTGACAGTAACATCCAAAAAATTCACTTTCAATCATATTTCACCTATAGTAAACCTTAAAACCTCGGAATCCATGTTGAATTATTCAATAAAACATATGCATCTATCATAAGTACTATTTATTATAAAAAAAAAGGTCATCCACAAATATCTTATAATACACTGTCTTATTATAATACGCAGTAGAAGTCAAAGTATAAAATTCTCACCAACCTAATACTAAATTAGTAAATGCAGGGGCCACATTGGACCCCATTGCTATTCCGCTAATTTGTCTATAATATTTTTTATTAAACAAAAAATTGTTTTCAAACAAAATCTCTAATAAAGAACAATAAAATTAAATCATATCATTGGATGTGCCATAATATTCTACCATAAACAATGTAGCCCATTCTACAACATCTTGGGGAATGCTTGTAAATAAAGGACAAATATCTACAGTAACCAAATAAGCATTTACTTCTTTGTATTCATAAATACAATTACATTCACTTAACTTGTGTAAAAAGTCTCAAGAATCTTTAATATAGGAAGGCAACTTTTGAACCAAGGGATTTAAAATAGTATCTAGAAAGAGATAAATTCCTTCTGTGATACTATTTGGAGGCAAAACAGTGAGTCAAAAGTGGGGTTGAGTAGAACTTTTATGATTCTTTGGGATTCACAACAGAACTCCAATTTTCGGATTTTCAACTTTCAAGAAATTTTACAGTTCAAGAGCAGTAACATTGTTCATCAGATATTCATCCAAACTTGAATAGCTAAGCATATAACTTTTTTGTTTGTTATTTAATGAAATGTCTATATATTCATCAACATTGTACAACAAACTTTCTATAGCTGTAATGTATGCACTGATGTTCATAACAACTAACCCTCCACCCTTGTCAGCCTTCATAAACCTAGGGTTACGGTTTCTTGTTAATTCATAAAGTGCTTACCTCTCGTCATTACTTAAATTGAAAAAAAAACATTTATTCCTCTTATTTACAGTCTCTCTTATTTCATTTTCACACACTTGTTCAAAAACCTTAATTGTATTGCTCAATACAGGATTAAATGCAGAAAGATTATTTAGTAAATTTAGTGAATTAATGTCTTTTAATAAATATTTTAAACTTAGTTTCCATGTAAAAACTTTAATTCCAATAAAGTCTTAGTTAAATTAGTGCCATGAGTTCAAACCCAACTTAGGACTTGGACATGAGCTGAACTTAGTTCAAAGTCAGATAAATTAAATATTTTCATGTTATAATTCACTGGTTGATTATCTGCTAATATTTTCTCTTCTGGCCTTGACTTCTTTCTCTCTGGTTCAGTGACTGACTGCCTGTTCTTCCACGAATAGAGTTTTTTGACCTGGCATCAAAACTAATGATGTCAGAAGATGAGTTGTACCCTAGAGAATACAAAGGAAGTTCCATAAAATCCCCATTGTGTTTTTGTTAGATATATATTGTTGAACTTCATGCTCCTGTGTAGGAAGTAGTTCTTCTGAAACATCATTGTTGACATCATTAACAAAGGCAATATTTGTAACTTTTGAACAGCCAGGGCTGGCAGTTGGAGGTGTGTCAACATTCTCCACCTCCTTAAAGGTGGAACTATCCTTGGGATTTACAAAACCCTTCTTCTTTTTGTTGTTATTGTCAAAAACAGGACAGGCAGATTTGGTTTCAAAAGCCATCTTATCCCTGTGAAGTTTGATCTGTTTATGAAGTACCACAATCTTTACAAGTCTGTCTACCACCAATAAAACAGTATCATACTGCAGAGTAATTTGGGCACATTTCTTTACATATGGTTGACCTGCCCATTCACCTTAATAATATTCTCTTTAACTTGCTTCATTATGCTAATGTTGTTCTTAGTAAGCAATTTTAAAAATTCAAGCCCGGCATTATTAAAAATCAATGAATTTAGAATAAAAGACATTGCTGGAGGTAATTCCATTGGGACAGTTATAAAAACAAAGTCCCTTAGGCAGAATGCCAAGTTCAATGCAATGTTCAAAATACTTGTTCTCGATAACTAATGCATGGACTTCTTTATGTTTTTCTCTAGTTCATCCAAACGACCTCTAAATTCATGTTTTAATAAATATCCTGGTTGTAATTGGCTAAGACTAGCAAAAGGATTATAGTTTGAATTTAAAGCTGTAGACACATCTTTAAAGTGCTGATTATCTCCCAGATTAAAGGGAATGACAGATGATAAATTACCTTCAATTACAGTCAGTTGGTCATCTTCTGAATTGCAGGATTCACTTCTAGTTTTTTAAAAATCATTTCTTTGTGCAGTCAAAAGTTCCAAAGACTTTTGCATTTCTCTCAAGGTGTTAAGTAAGGTCTGAAACATATTGTCCTGACTATTAGGAAATGTTTGAATGGTTAATTCCAATAGTTTGTCTCCACCAATGCAAGACATTGGGCATCCTTGAGAATAAACTACTAACTAAAAAAAAAAAACAAGACTGTCCTGATAAATGGTAAAAAAAAAAATTAACTTAATTACAAAAAAAAAAACACCAAGTAAAAATGCAACAGAGTGTAATATGGATTATAAACAGGTGCTGCTGTTATTTATTTTTTCTTTTCTCTCTCTCTGGTTGTTCAGTTTTAAGAAATGTAGGTAGTGCAGTGTATAAAAATGCCTGGTTCAAAAGCATTATAAAAGAAAAATTTGCTTTTTCTCATTTTTGCATGGGGAAATGGCTGGATTTAGATTGATTAGTAACATGTTTTAAGAGAGAGCAAGTAAATGAAAAAGAACATTGAATATTAGGATGCTTTTTCTAGCAAATACACATATGCTTTAGTAACAATTCTGTAGCTGGTCTTCATGATTCCATGGAAACAATTTGATAAAGAGAAACTGGCTCCCTGGTTCTCATGTCTCCATGGAGACAATCTGGTAAAGAGAAACTGGCTAAAGTCTAGTGGAGAGTGATTGGCTGAGGAAAAAAAAAAGAACAGACAAGTTGGCTAGGAGATAATGTTCTCTGAAATCATGCAAGGTTTTTCCCAAAGTAGATAATGTTCTCTTAAAGCATTCAGAGGCTTTCTCAAGGTAGTTAATGTTCTCTGAAAACATTCAGGGATTTTCCCAGTTGGGAGAGCTGTAAAGATAAGACTTAGTAGAAGCACAGGCTGCTCCATGCCTCTTAGCTTGGATGACCTTTCTTTTAGGTTAACTCAAGGCTGTGAGTGTGACTGTCAGTTTGGGACTTTTGTTCCTATTAGGAGGGTAAAACTTCAATATTTGAAGGTGTACATAGTTTTGTGTGTTAGTATTAAGTTAATAGGTTTTAGGGGGTATTGCGAGTGTGTCTGTTTTTTTGTTTGAGTGTTTTCAATAAAAGAAAAAGTTTTGTATAAAATTTCAACCAGTGAAACATAAGATGTACGTAAAATAAAAGCTGGGACTAGACATTTAATAAAAAAGGTGTTGTACATAAAAAGTGGGACTAATAACATTTTAATATAATGATGCTTTCTTTAATGTTTTTAAATGTAAATGGCCTCACAGATAAATACAAACAAAAAAAAGTAGTGAACTATATTAAAAATGTAGAGTGCAAATAACTTGTTACAGGAGACACATTTAGAAAGAACTGAACATGTGGGTTTAATAAAGAAAGGTTTTCAGGATGGTTATTCAGTGGAATATCTGGGACAAATGAAAAGAGGAGTACTTATATTAATTGCAAGAGGAGCTCCAATAGTGATAGAAGAAGATAAAAAGATAATGGCAGATTTATAGTGCTATGGGGCTACTGGCATGGGAAGAAGATTACACTAGCATGTATTTACATTCTACCTAAAACTGCCCATAATGAAGCTTAAGAAAATTCTGGGAGAATAATCAGTTTTCATCAAGGAATGTTACTTGTAGGTGGGGACTGGAATTTGATTTGCAGCAGTGAAGATGTGTCTGGGGATCCCAGAAGGAAAAATATAACAAAGGAGGGTAGATTTTTTGAAGTCATTTATGGAAATATTTGGTATGGAAGATGTGAATTCAGTAATAGGAGTTCGGAGTGAATTTACATATTATTCCCTGAGATAGAAAAATTGGGCTAGGCTAGACAGAATTTACATTTCACAAGAACATGTGCATTTAATTGAAGGTCTTAATAACCACCCAATAACTATTTCAGATCATGCGCTAATAATAGCTAAAATAAAAACACAGGGTTGTTGTTGTTGTCTTTCGGCTTTTCCTGGTTAGGGGTCGCCACAGCGGAACTCCGGTCTGCTAATGATTGGCAGTAGATTTTGACGAACGCCGAGGTGTGCCAGCTCAACGTTCAACCTTCAGTGAAGGCACTCCCATTTACACATGTCTTTCGAATGCCCACCCAACCGTGGGGAGGACATGCAGACTCCACACAGAAGGCACTCTCCGCACTCCAGCCGAGAATCGAACGGGAGAACCTCTTGCTGTGAGGCAACAATGCTACCGCTACACAAAACACAGGGTAATGAATTAAAAATGAGACATTGGTGCTTTCCCACTTATCTGTTGAAAAGAAACGAATGAGTACTGGAGATTATTCAGGAGCTGTTAGAGTGGATAGAAATTTCTTCTGAAAATATAGCTATGGAGTGGGATAACATTAAGTTGGAGTTTAAAAATGGGAAGGAGATAAAAGAAAGGGACCTATGGTTAAGAAGTACAACGAATTATTTAGACGGACTGCAGAATGCTTGGCAGAAATAAGAGATTACCTCAATAATATGCACAAACTTAGAAAGATTGCCCTTCTGTTTTTTGATAACACTAAAGCAGAAAAACTTTTAGCTCAATGACAGAAAGTAGAAAGGGCTGATGCCAAACTTAGGGAGCCTATAACAAAGAAGGTAACAAGATCTTGTACAGGTATTAGAAATATTTCGGAAATTCTATGAGTGTCCCTATAAACCAGAGAGATATGAAAATCAAGAAAATATACAAATGGAAATGTTTATGGAAGAATTAAATATGCCACGGTTAGAGGCAGATGAGGCTCAATTACTTACAGTTAGGATAGGAGCAGATTAGATAAAATTATGTATAACCAATCTACAGGAAAGTCTCCAGGAGAAATAGATGGTACTCCTGTGGATGTTTAGAAGCTAGGAGGAAAAAAAACTGATAATGATATGGAAGGTTTTGTTTAACAGTATCTTAAGAGAAGGAGAAGTATCACCACCCTGGAAGAAAGCAGTGGTAGCTGTAATACTAAAGAGGGTAAAGATCCCGCAAATCCAGCTTCATGAAGGCCCATTTCAGTACTAAACCATGATTATAAAGTGTTCATGTGTATAATGGCTAAAAGAATGGCAAAAGTAATGCCAAAATGGATAGATATGGATCAATGTGGTTTTGTGGAGTGGAGGCAAACATATTACAACATTAACAGAACATTGATGATCCAGAGGGAAGCAGAATGTAAGAAAATACCATTGTTGTTGGTGGGTCTTGATGCAGAGAAAGCATTTGACAGAGTAAGCTGGGACTTTATGAGCAGGGCAATGGAAGCATTTGCATTTCCTGAAAAAAAAAATGTAAGGTTGATTAGGAGACTGTATGAGGAATCGTTGGCGAAAATTAAAGTGGGTGGGGTCCTCTCTGATAATTTCTGCTTGAGCAGAGGAACCAGGCAGGGGTGTCCTCTTTCCCCTTTGTTGTTTGCATTACATTTAGAACCATTGGCAAAGAAAATAAGAGACTGAGAAATTCAAGGATATAATTGATATGGTAGTCAAGAAAGACTGGCTTTATTTACAGGTGATATTTTTTTGTACCTGACAAAAACCAAAAAAATACATTACAATGTTGTGGAACATTTTCAGACAGTTTCAGATATTTTCGGGATACAAAATTAATGAAGCTAAAAAAAGGCAACAGCTGTAAACTGTGTACCCACACATGAAATGGTTCAGGAATACCCATATTTATGGGGACATGATAAAACGAAATGTTTAGAAGTATAGATTCTAGTATGGCAGCTAAGGATATGTGGGAGGAGACTAAACAAAAGATAATACAAAATCTGAGAAAATGGAAGCTTTGTTATATGGCTATGGATAGTAAGATACAAGCAGTTAGTTAGTCTTGTACACAGGTCAGGCATATTTTTATCAACCAGAGGATAAGCTGTGGATAGCAATTAATAAAGAGCTGAAGGACTTTATCTGGGAGGGAAGGCGGCAAGAGTCACGTAGGATATTCTGTTTTTCCCAGTAGAACAGGGCGGATTGGGAGTACCTAATTTCAAGGGGTATTTCAGAGCTACACAGTTAAGACTCCTATACATCGCACAAGCAGAAAATTATAATTCAAAGTGGAAATGGTTGATGATGAAACACGGGGGAAGCTCAAGAAACAAGGAGAAACTGGGGTATTGGATGCAGGCCTTTAAGGAGAATAACAATAATCATGCAGAATATTATATCCATAAAGTAGCAGAAAGTATTCTAAGAACTAAACCAACACAGGATTAGAGAAAGGAGATTCTGACGATAGGGATGACTGCAATTAGAGATACAGACAATAGGCAAGAGGGGGCCAAACTTTATTGGAGAAAACAGACAAAGGAACCAAGGTATTGGCAGCAAATAACTAGAGAGGGAAAGATGATAGAATGGGAAGACACCAAGAATTTATTTGGACTGCAGGTTAGAGATTGCCTTCCTATCAGGGATTGCTATCAGAGTATAGGGAAAGAGAAAGAAATACGGGGGTCCTAAATGAAAGACCAGCACTGGTACAGTTTTTAATAGAGTCTAGAACAGAAGTTGCCATTATAAAAGGAATAGTTTAGTAGAGCATATAAAATATTGCATGATAACTATAACAATCAATCAGAGGATGTTAGAAAGGATTGGGAAGTGGGACTGGATAAGCAATTCACAAAGAAACAATGGGAGGATATATGTATATCTCCCAAATATGCAACAAAATCTAGATGATGTAGGATTTTTGCTTGGAAATGTTTCCATAGATATTTTTATACCCAAAGTAGACTCCAGAAGATTTTTCCCCAGCAGACAGTAAATGTTGCACGTGTGACGGGGAAGAAAGAGGTAATTGGGAACATATTTTCTGGGAGTGCTGTGAATTTGCGAACTTTAAGGATTACCTACCGGATGTACTGTCAGAGATGCTGGTTGGGCAGATTGGTCTGATGAGCGAGATGATTTTTCTGAACTATGATACAGAATCAGAATTGCCTAGACATGGTAAGGCCTTGCTGTGTCTAACAATAGTGGCTGCCAAAAAAGCAGTTACTAGAAAATGAAAATGAAAATCTAAACCAACTATATTGGAAGTCATGAATATGGTAACAGAGATAAAACAACTGGAATTGAGATGTTTAGAAAATGGTACGAGTAAACTACATAGGAAAAAATGGGAATTGTGGGAACAGTACATACATGGGAGGAATGAGGTCTAAAAGGTGGCAGGACTTAAATGAGGTATGTAATGTTTGATTGAGAAAGATTGGCTAGATTATAAGTGATGTATAAGGTTTGCACCTGGGAGTGTGTCAGTATGGTTTGTGAATGATGTAAAATGCTTAAAACTAGGATTGTGTCGGTGTGGTTTGTTTTCATTTATATAAATATATGATTGCCTATGTAGAAAGTGATGGTTTAATAAAGATATTTCTTTAAAAAAGGCAGGAATTGAATAATTTATGTAATATTGCTTAGGTTATATGATATATAGCAATATATTTGAAGTATAATTTTTGCTACGTTAATATAGCTTGATTAGTTTTATATGAATGTAAATTTGCCTATGTAACAAGTGATAATTCAATAAAGGTGTTTGAAAAAAAAAAATGCAGCAGAAATAAAATAAACTGGATGAGCGTTTTAATTTTATTCAACTGCTTTCATCTTACAAGACTTCATCAGAAACCATTTCAAAGCAAACCACCAAAGATATAAATACATTTGATCAACCAGTAAAATCTTAGAAGCAGTTAAACAATTGACAATATTTAACAATACTTACTCTAAAAATATTTTAAAAGGACATAACATTTGAAAATCATGACATGTTAAAATCATTTATTAATTTTTAAGCCACTTTTCTCTCAAAAATCACTTTATGTTATAATCAGATCATTTAATCCAGGGTATTTATCAGCCTTAAATTTAATTTGCCAGTGAGGTGCCCTATTTTCAACTCTATTTTTTATAAATGCTGCCCCTTAAATCTTAGTGAAGTCTGTTATTGAGAGTCAAGAAAATGTAAATAGTGAAAACTGAAAATATACCAGCTTGTTTTTTTTTTTTGGACATGTCTGTTGATAGGCATGCCGTTAGGAATGTTATTACTGTTAACTGGAAAATTTTAGAAGGAAATACTGAATTAGTTGAAGCAATAGGTAGTCATCCTGTGTTTGTTTATAGGAAGACCAATAGCTTTAAAACCTTATTAAGAAGGACATTACTAAGATTCCTGTACCTCCTAGCAATAGAAATAAAGGAACATATAAATAGGTTCATAGGTGTGTACTAGGCTAATGGCCCTGGAGCCTTTACAAACCTAGCCCCAAAAAAAATTGCCCAGGCACCATGCCACTAGATGTTAGTTCACAGTGCCCATATCCAGTAGTGCAACTGGAATGATCCCTGGAGTGAGCTTTCTGTTACCCATCCACTTGTCGAGTTTCTCTTGAAGAGGGCCAGTGAGGTGCTCTGCTTGACATGAATGGGAAGCTTATTTCAGAGTATGGGCAGTCTTTGGGAGATGAACCTGTCCCTCCAGCATGTTCTGTTAATTGTGGTAATGAGGTTGTGATCTCTGGAATGTGTGGCACGGGGGGATTGGGATTTCTTTAGGTGTAGCATTTCAAGTAGGGCTGGGTCGGACCTGGCTTTGTAAGTCAAGCAGAGTTCACCTTTAACTAGACGATAAGAGACTGAGAACAGCTGAAGTTTCTTGAGCCTGTCCATGTAGGACATGTGTTTAAGACCTAGGATCCTTTTTGTGAGGTACTTTTGTGGCCTCTCCAGCTGTTGTAGGTGTCTGGTCAGGTACATGCCAAATGGGATGTTATATTCAATGATTGGTCTAATGAGGAATGAGTAGAGAGGAATGATGACCTCTTTCTTCCTGTATGCGAAACCTTTGGTTATAAGATGTGCCACATAGAAGGACTTTCTGACCACAGTGGCAATGTGGTGGTCGAAGGTGAGGTGGCTGTCTACCTGGGTGCCCAGATCTCTTATGGCCCCTTCAGTGTTCATTGGGTTCCCATCAACGTGGTAATTTGTGGGAACTGATTTTTTTCCAGAGGGGATGATGATGCATTTTTTGGCGTTAAGCTTCAGGCCATAGTTCCAACACCAGTCATTGGTCTCAGAGAGGCTGTTTTGTAAGATGTCTGCATCACTGGGGAGTTGATAATGACTCCTAGCTTGCAGTCATCAGCGAACTTGTTCAGCCAGAGCCCTTCTGTGTTGGCCTGGACTTCTGAGAAGTAGATGCCAAACAGGAGAAGACCCAGGACCGAACCCTGTGGGACTCCATTTGTGACTGATCGACAGTCTGACTTGGAATCTGCAACTTTCACTCTGTGGGCCCTGTCTGTGAGCCAGTTTTCAACCTGCCTATTGATGTAAGGATTGATGCCTAGTTTGGTGAGTTTATCAATGATACCGGAGTAGTGAATGGTATCAAAGGCCTTGGCCAGGTCAAGGTAGGCTGTGTGCATTGCCTTGCCCTCATCCACAGACTTGGTGACTGCCTCGAAGAAGTCAACCAGGTTCAGCAGGCAGGATCTCCCATTGACAAACCCAGACTTTGTGGAGTCAAAAGTTTGGAGATTGCCTATATCTTTTTTAAGCATATCCATGATGATGTGCTCCATAGCTTTGCATACCAGGCTTGTCAGGCTAATAGGGTGATAGTTCCCAGGGTCTGTAGTTGCTCCCCCTTTATGGAGCGAGATGACTGTAGCAGTGCACCATTCATTAGGGACATAGCCTGAGGTAAGGCTGTGATTGAAGAGGGTACACAGATGTGGTACCAGTTCATTTTGTAGCTCATGTAGGATGCAGCCAGGGGTATTTTCAGGTCCCATGGATGCTGTATTCTTGGCTTTGGACAATGCAGCTTTTACCTGTGCTACAGAAATGGTGGGTACCAGGCTTTCATCTGGTATTGTGATAGGGCCCTTGGGCAGGAGAGAGGGGTAAAGTTGGCACTGAATCTGTCAGCCAGTATGTTGGCTAGATCTGTTGGCTCAGTATAGGAGGTGCCATTGTGCAATAACTCAGAGCAAATCTGGATATTGCCTTTGAGATTTTTGATATAGCTATAGAAGGCTTTGCGGTTGTTTTTGGTGTCAGCTGCAATTCTGCCTTTATAGCTGGCTTTAGAGGATTTGATAAGGGCTCTAAGCTTTTTGTTGAGACTGATAAGGGAGGTTTTCCAGTCTTGTGACTTCATTTTTTTCTGCAACGGTTTCTTCCTTCTGTTGTAGAGTTTATTCATGGCTGGGGACCACCAGATTGGCTTCCTTTTTTGGGAGGAGAGCGTCTTAGTTATATTTGGTATGGCAAGGTCCATGCATTTGTGTACATGCTTGTACAGTGCATTGGTGTATAATTTGGCAGTCATGCAGCTATTTTCCTTTGGCATGGGTGCTGAGAAGTTAGCCACCTCTATTTTTAGGAGCCCAAAGTGGGCTTTACAGAGATTTTTCAGGGTTGTCACCTTAGTGGGGTGTGTGTGTGTGTAGGTGAGATGGAGATTTCCATAGTGATCAGTTTGTGGTCAGATTTAACCAGGGAGGAACTGACTATAGGTGTGGAGCAATGGTCTCCCATGTTGGTGATAACCAGGTTGAGGATGTTGCTTTTTCTAGTGGGGGTCAGATTGAGCTGGTCCACGGCATTGGAATTGATAAATTCCAGAAAGCGCTGGGCCTTTACATTGGTACTTGAATAGTTTTCCTAGTTGATGGAAGGGTAGCTGAATCACCCAGTATGAGAGTATTGGGTTGGAACTTGATAGATTTCAGGGTGCTTAGGAAGTTGGTGTGTGAGTCTAAGGACATGTTTGGGGTTCTGTAGCAGGCTATGACTTGTATTGCCATCTTACCCAGTGTTAGTTGTACCTGAAGTATCTCAGATGCATTATGCTGGGCTACCAGTCTAGAGGTGTGCATATCCTTTAAGAATATGGAGACACCACCACCTTTGGAGCTTCCAGACACATTCTGGGGCAGAAAGGTATGGAAAAAGTTGTAGCCTGGGAGCGCAGGGGTGCTTTCTGCCTCTTTAAACCAGGTCTCTGTTATAGCACAGATGTCGACATTCTGCATTTTGAGGAGAACTTCGAGCGAGTGCATCTTGAGATTTAGACTACTATCATTGAAATGTGGAACATGTACAGCTTGTATTTAAGCATTCAGTAATATATAATAAATACAATAAGTTTTTATTTTTGGTCTTAGAACAGGTCCCATTAGTTTTAAGGGGAGGCGGTTATAAAAATAGAGTTGAAATGAGTGAAGCTTAATTAAATGATATGATTAACATAAAGTACTTTTTGAGAGAAAAGATGCTTAAAATTAATAAATTATTTTAAAGTGTCATGTTTTATAGTTCATAAATGATTTTTAAATGTTATGTCCTTTTAAAATATTTTTAGAGTAGATACTGTTGTTTAATTGATTCTAAGATTTTATTGGTTGATGTGTTTGCATCTTTGTTGGTTTGCTTTGAAATAGTTTCTGAAGAAGTCTTGTAAGATGAAAGTGGTTGAATAAAAGTAAAATCATCATCAAGTTATTTCATTTCTGCTGCATTTTTATTTCTTAATTTTTTTGTAATTTAAGTTGATTTTTTACCACTTATCAAAACGGTCTCTCTTTCTTTTCAGTATATCCTGCATTTTTTTTCAGGAGCAGTATACCTCCTCCACATTTTAGTTTCTGAAAAATACATTTTTCAATGTATTTATTTAAAAATATATAATTCCCTGCCTTGGTCTTACTCTCTACAAAGAAGTTATTCAATAAAGGGGTTATTATCAAAATGTACCCTCTTCATACAGTATTTGGAAGACTTTGTTATCATTTTCCGACACTCCTCTTCTACTTCATCTTGCTTTATTCTTTATTTTGATAGAAAGCTCATCTGCTCTTAATTATTGCCGGAATTTATTGCTTCACTGGATGAAGCCATTTTCATACCATTATTGGGCATGAATGCTTTTTCCTGATGAGTAGAATGATGGTCATGAGGTATTATTGTTCTCTGTTCATTTACTGTGCTGTCTTCATTAAATTTGGTAATGTTTCTTACAAGTTTTTCATCTAATCTGACAAATTATTTAATTCTGTTCATGTCTTTTTGCAAGATCTCATTTATAGCATTAAATAATGTACTTTATTGATTGTATTGAAATCAAACAGCAAGTTTATTTTTTATAAATTATTAAAAATAGTTACATTGTTGTTATGTCTGGTAGTGAGCTGAGTACAATGTCTACTTTGGTTATACTTGATTCCAGGCACTAATTCTGGCAATAGTGTCTAAAAGTATGTGATTTTGGGCAATGTCAGATATCGTGGTAAAATTTAAAAAATGATGAATAGCTACCATGCCTAGGTTTAATCAGCCATGTATGATCTTAGTGGTACATAGTAATGTGGCACACATTTCATGTTGTGGTTTAAAACCATATGATTAATCAGAGATGATATCATTGGCTGGGTATTGAAGAAGACATGAGTGAAAATACTTCTTGAGTAATTTTGATAAAATGAATTGAAAAGCAGTAGGACAGTAGTTATTTATAGTTACTGAGTGATTACCTGTAAGGAGAGGTTCAGTAGGTATTTCTGTCCAGATAATTTGGAAAACCCCTTCTTGACAGATTAATAAGTATTGATACTGGGTATGCAGTAACACTTGAGGAATAAGCACCAGTTTATCATTAATGTCCTAGGCTTAAGCTTTAGTGTTTTACCATTTACCCAGTCACAACTATACGTTGTACAAAATTTGGCTTGCCTGATAGGGCGGTACCCTGAGAGAAGCATGACTGCCATAGTAGATTATCTATTTTTATAGAATTATAAAAGTGTACACCAAAGTAGTAAGCACCTCCTTTCTCCGATAAGGAAATAGGGAAGGAGTCGGCATGTGACTGGACGTAACATATAGTCAGTTCTTTCCAGAACTTTGCTTTTGTTCCTGATAATTGTATATTTTCTGTTAAGTATAGTCAGTGTTGCTTGTTGTATGTGTGTTTATGTTTATGTGTGTGTGTCTATTCTGTCAACCTATATTGTCACATATTCCTATATGTAGTAGAGTGTAAAAGGAATTTGAACAAAAAACAACATGCAGTCTTTCACTATGTCACCACCCTCCTTATAGCATAACGAACACTAACCTGTTGAAACATGCCCAATGCATTATGCATACCCGGCCACTAACGCAACGGTTGGTCTTTCCTACATAAAACAATAAATGGTCTACAATAGGCAAACAGACA